>NC_092244.1:9118881-9181381 GCF_036320965.1 Panulirus ornatus | reverse complement strand
TCCAGATGAGGACGAAGTTATTTTGTTATCAGAGAACCACACTGACTTAAGAGGTGTTTTGAAAGGTAATTCAGCCTTACATCAAGGTCAGCAGTTGGAGCTGATCGCGTCGAAGTGTGGCAGGTTCTAGAGCACAGAGGATTAGGACGCTGTGTAAGGGCATGGCTTCGCCAAGTGTAGCCCGCCCGCGGGGCCAAATAAGCGGCCCACCGCCATTTAGTGCACACGTTTTGGTGGTTCGTACATGGAGCAATCCTAATGCGCTAGAAAAAGATATTTCCTCCCTCCTTTTTCATGTTTATGTATATATAATTTTTAGGGGCAATTAAACACTGTTGTTTTGCATACACTAACGTAAGAATTTTAGGAACCTTTCAGCACGCTGCCCGCAAAACTGGCCACGTGAGTTAGCCTTTCATTACAAGAGGCCTGGGGGAGAACCCCCTTGTGGATGGGCGTAGGGGAAGAGGAACAACAGCTCCGGTGCGGAAGGAGACCCACTATTACCGTCGAGTGGGGCTGCGGCCTCGTTCAGGGTCAGCCTGTAATTAGTTTGGTCGGGCGGGCGGGCTTCAGGTCATGAGCGCCCCGGGCTCCCCAGTTAGGTCGCGCTGTTATTGTTTGTTCATCAGCAGTGTTGTTCTTTGGCGATGTGGCCATCATCCCGGGGTCTCTCTCTCTCTCTCTCTCTCTCTCTCTCTCTCTCTCTCTCTCTCTCTCTCTCTCTCTCTCTCTCTCTCTCTCTCTCGGAATTCGTTGCGTGCCATCGATATTGTTCGTGCGCCCGTGGATTCCCTCCCACGACCGTTGCGTTTAAAGTGGTGTTCGTTTTTCTTTCCCTTTTTTTTTCCACTACGTGGTGCGGGCGAGGCAGACGTTGGTGGGGGCAGCGTCGTTGTGTAATCCTCGTGCGTGTCGTGTGATCGCATTGCCATTCACGGTGACAGCCAGAACAACAGGCGATCGATTCCCGTGGGAATCATTATATCCAGAGTGGCTCCCAAGGCCACACAGTTATCACTTATGGCGTTGCATGTAGCGTCTTTCTTCCCGGACGTTGGGTCATGGCTGTTCAATACAGCTTACTTTTTTTTCTTATATACCCCACCGTCCGTGAATTGAGTCACGAGACGCGGAGCAGACAGAAGAGCAGACAGTAATGTAAACATGGTGAGCGGCGCGCCTTGTATGTGTGTGTGTGTGTGTGTGTGTGTGTGTGTGTGTGTGTGTGTGTGGGTCGGCAAGTTATCGACTTGTGGTCAGGTGGACGTGAAGCAGACCTCATTGTAGCCCTGCCCTTGGACGAAATGATGAGGCTCTGGTTTCTCTTCGCATATATATATATATATATATATATATATATATATATATATATATATATATATATATATATATATATATTTCATACATATTCGCCATTTCCCGCGTTAACAAGGTAGCGGTAAGAACAGGGGACTGAGCCTTACAGGTAATATCCTCACTTGGGCCCCCTTCTCTATTCCTTCTTTCGGAAAATTAAAAACGGGAGGGAAGGATTTCCAGCCCCCCACTCCCTCCCCTTTTAGTCGCCTTCTACGACACGCAGGGAATACGTGGGAGAAAGAAAAGACTGGATGAAAGCTCCCCCAGACACCTGAATGCAAAGTCCCCCGACAAACCCCACAGGTTAATTATAAGTTCTTGAGAAAAGCTCTCTTGATCCTCGTAATAGTAGAGACCATACCTAACCTAACGAGGCAAATTATTCACGTGTCTCGAGCGCTAGAGGGGAGCAGAAGGAAGTCAGGGTTGGCAGACAACTTCACGCCAATCTATTCTTTGTGGTTCAGTCAGTCACTAAGCCCGTAACCTAACCTAACCTAACCTATTCTAACCTAACCTAACCTAATCAGATGATCACGGATCAAGGGGATGGTTCGGGTTGGGCGAAGGGCATTATCCAGGTGGCTTTTTCCTCGGGAAGCTCTTGTCCTAGTGGGCTTCAGTCGGTCCCCAGGATGAAATTCATGGCAGGAGCGATGTGGGTGTGTGTGTGTGTGTGTGTGTGTGTTCTACATTGGTTTGTAACTCTTCAACGTGTGTAATGTTCTGCAACACGTAATGAGAGACATATTTAGTTAAATGCCGACTGTATACATTGAGATTGTACAAGGTGGTAACATGAGACGCTCATTAGCTTATCGATACTCACAGAGTTTGAATAAAAGCCAAGGTAAACGATACAGTTACTAGATCGTATGAAAAAAACATTGTCAGGCAGGTTATTTTTGGCAAGGGAGCCACTGTTTTGAAAACTGGTGACCATCGTAAAAAAGGATAGATGGGGAGGTATTTTTAGCGAGGGAACCGCTGTTTCGAAAACTGATAACGATTGTATGTGGGTTTCCACGTTTTCTCCCTGCCTCGTCTTTCTCCTTTTCATTACCCTCTCTTACATACTTCAGTTGAGGCTCGGCCTTGATGCGGGCCTAGCCTAGCGTCCGTGTCTGGAGCCTCCAGCGAAAAAGAAATGAAAAGCCATGGCAGGAGGAGTGGGCTTTATAGTGTACTTTACCGTCAGCACTTAATGGGGTGTGGGTAGATGCAGGTCCTTGCCAGTAGGTAGCAATGGAAGGGTGAAGAGCAGGCAACGGGGGGCAACGTTTAAGGTGCGTTACATGCGGGGCGCTTATGTGATAACGAGCCACAATTGTGCACCCTGCGCCATCGACAGATCCCCCCGGCGACAAGTGCAACCTGACGTAACTCTAGGTTGAGCCAAGGTTGGATTTAGTTGAAGGGAAGGAAGAGATCTACATATATTGCAGTGTGTTCGACTTGCCGTTGGCGAAGCGAGATGCCATCAGTTAATGGCGCAGATTGGAAGTGGAGAGTGGGACGTACTGGTTTCCTGTATCAGTGTAGGGTGTAGGAGGTGAGGAGGTTGAGTCCAGAACATTGGTTGGTAGTTGGTCGCTGTGAGGTGGCTGGGAGTGGTGTGGGTAGGGTGGCGAGAGTGCTGTGGAGAGGGTAGGAGTGCCGGAAAGAGGATGGGGCTGATGTGGGGGAGGTTGAAAGGGCTCTGGGAAGGGTGGGAGTGCTATGGGCACGAGGGGGTGTCCGGTTGCCCTTGGTCGTCCTGCAGCGTCGGGAGGGACAAATGGCCCTGACCTTGGCCTACTACTGCACCATCCACCCCAGGATACCGCCGCCCACTCCTTTTTCTTTCTTTCGTCGTGGTTGGTTACTGTTGGGTGTTGGGATGTCGCCATGGGTGATGGATCACCCGTAGGGGCTCCGTTCTTCTCCTTTAACAGGGCCTTCTTCCTCTTCTTCTTCTTCTTCTTCTTCTTCTTCTTCTTCTTCTTCTTCTTCTTCTGAGGGTGATTATGTGTGCAGGGAGGAGGTTTGTAACTCACAAGACAGTCGCAGGTACAAGCTTTCACTTCTGATCAATGTACATGAACGATGCAATCAGCATTCCAGGCGCGAATCGTTGGTTCGAGTCGGATCTTGAACCTGTGTGTTTGTCGTGCACAAGAGTCGTCCCCCAGAGCACTGGCGTGTCATAAACACCGTTGCGTAAGTAAGGACCCGTACCCGTTCTGACGAACGGTCTCCCGCTGTCGTGCTCAAAGGGCCGCGCCGTCTTTGCTCAGTGATGTTACGTACCGTCTTTTCCAAGGGCCCGCACCGGCGGCCTTTGCTCGAAGATCGTACCGTCTTGTTCAAGGATCCTACCGTCGTTGATTAAGAATTACACAGTCGTTGCTCAAGGATCTTACCGTCGTTGCTCAAGGGTCGCATCGTCATATTCTTGGGGATGAGGGGGTGTGTGAAGATGGATCTCTTTTTCGCTACGAGGGACGGACGTTGCAACGTTGCAACAGGTCTTCAGTTTTTTAACGTCAGGGACTCGTGCGCAATCAAGATAATTGGATTGTGAACAAGAGCTTTTCTTTCATATCTCTTTTTTTTTTTCGTTCATCTTGAAGCTAAGTGGGATATCTCTCTCTCTCTCTCTCTCTCTCTCTCTCTCTCTCTCTCTCTCTCTCTCTCTCTCTCTCTCTCTCTCTCTCTCTCTCTCTCTCTCTCTCTCTCTCTTTCGCAGTTTGTAATTGGGGTGTACGACACAAATGGCGGTACTGTATCAATGAATCGGAGCGTAGATGTACATGGATATGATACACGCAAACACGCACACAAACACACCAGGCTTAAGTTATATATATATATATATATATATATATATATATATATATATATATATATATATATATATATATATATATATATATATATATATAAAGGCATGATACACAAGGTTAAGAGACGAGGCCACACGAGTGGAAAAAAAGAGGTCTCCCCGTAACACGTAAATAGTAATCAGATGCAGTCACACACAGACACCCTCACACAGTAGTATGTAAGAAATTTATATTACGTGTCTTGTTACGAGGTGAAGGTCTGACGCAGTTGAAGCGAGTGGCCTTAAAGAAAGAAAAAAAAGAAAGATAATGTGTCCCTTGAAAGACTCATGTTGGGTCCACCGGTGGACAAGGTCTTCCCGCTTGTGTCTGGGGATATAAATAGTCTCCCTTCTGTACGAAAACAAACCTTAATGCCCTCAAAAATATGTTTCATGCCCTGGTGATCTGTGGAGGCTCTTGTCTAGTTTGTGTAGGGATAGTATGAAAAACCATTATCCCTCACCTTCGTTATTTTCCACGTCCTTATTTTAGTTTCAGAGATCTGATAAATAAGCGAGTGTTGTGTTTTAGTTGTTTCCCCGATGTGTGTCGAGTGTTGCTAAGCGTATTTCTTAATCTGTGATTGAATCTCTTCTGTT
The DNA here is from genome assembly GCF_036320965.1 of Panulirus ornatus. Lineage (NCBI taxonomy): Eukaryota > Metazoa > Arthropoda > Malacostraca > Decapoda > Palinuridae > Panulirus > Panulirus ornatus. Next base: position 9,176,553 of record NC_092244.1, on the reverse strand, counting down.
CATGTAGTCACTATCATTATCATTTTCCTCTCGCGTGCCACAGACTTTCCCCTCTCGACACTTCAGACTTGCAAAGCGCTGTGGCAGCGACCATGGTGACGACGGACTGTCTGCTAAGGTCCTCTTTGTCTCTGGCATGACGTAGGTAATTAGGAACGCTTAGATTAAGCAGGTTATTGCGTCCCACGGGGATTAAGGTGGCAACAGGTTACAGCGTTCAGTTCCCATCTTCACATCTCGAACTTTGGCTTTTAAGATATTTTGTCAGCGGCATATGACTATTTTCCTTCTTTTTTATATTTTTATCATTGGTTTTGTTTACTGTTCTATTTCTTCGTTGCCTGGTTTTAAGGAACCTTTGCTGTGTGAAGAAGGCTTTTGTCGGGATGGTTTAAGATGCGTCTTGTTAGTTTTAGTTACGAAAAGCAGTTTAACTTAAAACCTTTCCAGTCCAGCGATACGGTTAATATGTCCAAATGGGAGGTGGGGTGTGTGTGTGTGTGTGTGTGTGTGTGTTTGTTTGCGGCCTTCAAGTCAGCATTGAGGGATTTTATTGCCCCCTCATCCTGTGATTATTTATAATGTGTGGGGCCTTGGAGAAGCTTGTTACCCGGCTATTTTGTGTTGAGCTTGCAACACGGCCGCTCCCGTGTTATTCCTGAGGTGACCGAAACATGGCTTGTGGGCTGTGAACAGTGATGGAGATGGGGACAATCCATTGTGTCGATTTAGTGTAATAAAGTTCCATCCTTCGTTCTCTTATAAAGATTTTACATATACCTCCGTGGTGTAGAGGTTAGCTTTCCTGAGAGTGAGGCATTCACAGGCCGGCCAGGGTTCGAATCGTGGTTGCGGGAGTCGGTCCACAGTCAACCCAGCTGTTTCTCCACCCTTAGGGATTGTTCAATAGAATAGGTACCTGGCTGAGGCTATGATATATATATATATATATATATATATATATATATATATATATATATATATATATATATATATATATATATATATATATATATTGCACCGTACAAATTGGCTGGCTGGGCAGCTCCCTGTGAGGGTTAAGGGAGCGAAGCGCAAGTTCACGAGTGGGGACACCCTCCTTTGAAGACGGCGTCCTCTGGTTGACGTCACAGGTCGGTCCTGGGATGTTGTTAGCAAGACGGTAGAAACTTATTTCCACACCACGCCCCCCGCACACCGCCGCACGGGGCCCCCGTGCAGCCATCAGCAGCGCTTGAGCTGAAGGATTGTTTTAAGTGGTGATCTGCAGTTGTGTCGATTCGTAGTGAGGTGATGTAATTAAGCGGATGAATTGAGTACGTGAACTTTGTGTAATGATAGAGATTATTCGTATTGATGGATGGATGAATTAGATACACACACTCTCTCTCTCTCTCTCTCACACACACACACACACACACACACACACACACACACACACAGACTCACACGAACTTTTCTCGTAAGTCTTTCAAATATCTCTATTGAATACACCCTTCCCGGCAGCCCTACGGCCATATATCACTCCGCCTCAAAAGCCTTCTGTCACCCGTGTCTGTTTCGCCGTCTCTGGACGTGTTTTCCTTCGCATCTCCTTTGAAAGTGGTGGTCGCTCAGAGCTGTTCTTACGGAGGGGTTGGGCCTGTAAAGAAACAGCAAGCGCCCTGTGTGCAGATGGTTCTGGGCCGGTCCGCATGTGGAGACGATGGTGGACCGGTCCATGTGTGCAGATGGTGCTGGGCCAGTATATATGTGGAGATGGTGCTGGACCAGTATATATGTGGAGATGATGCTGGAGCGGTCCATACGTGAATAAGGAACAACCAGCCCGTGTTTTGGAGATGAAGCTGATCCTTGCTCATGTGTCCGTATGTCCGTCTACACGGACCAGGATTGAGCCACAATTTACACCTCTCTCCGTCCTTGTGTTGGTTCGCCCCAGACTCGGGTGTCCAATCATAACTTCTGGTCGATCCAGTGTTGGGTTTTCATTGAACTTGGCGAGGCCAGTCAGTCAGTTCTCAGGTGCTTTTGACTCGCTCTCTGAGTTTTCTCACCTCTCATACTTGAAGCACGACGGTTTGATCTTTGAGCACGACGGTACGACCCTCGAGCACGGCAGTGTACGATCTTCGGGTACGACGGGTCAGACCCATGGCAATGATGGCTGTGCCTTTGATCCGATAGTTATTTAAAAGTCTGGTCTGAGTAAGAGTGGCTATTTTCGAAGAAGTTTTTCCGAAAAGCAAGTCTAGCGCTTACAACACGAAATTTAGGGTTACGAAGTACGGGTCGTGTGAGTTGCGTGTTGTCAAGTGTTATGTGTGAGATGGCGTGAGTAGTGTATATGTTTGTGGTCTAAAAGCCAGCAGTCCACGCGTGGGTGAGGCAGAGAGAAAAGACAGCTATCTGGGTCAAAGGAGTGACTTTTGAAATGCACTGACGTGTTGGCTCAAAAGCACAGCTGTCACTAGCCCTCTTTATCTGCAGGCTGGCAGTACCGGTGATATAACTCCCTGGTCGGGGGCTACCTAGTCACAAACTACCCGAGAGAGAGAGAGAGAGAGAGAGAGAGAGAGAGAGAGAGAGAGAGAGAGAGAGAGAGAGAGAGAGAGAGAGAATTCATTTTTTGTTGTCGCAACATCAAAGTCTTTTTTTTGTTTCGTTTTGGAAACGAAGTAATTTGCTAAGAAGCATAAGTTAAATTGGAGTCCCCACTGAGTAAAACAGGCCAGGTAGGAGTTTCCGAAATAACACAGGTCAGGTCGGAGTACTTGCTAACACGCGTCAGGTCGAAGTCCCCGCTAAGCAACACTCGTCAGGTCGAAGTCCCCGCTAAGCAACACTCGTGAGGTCGAAGTTCCCGCTAAGCAACACGCGTCAGGTCGAAGTCCCCCGCTAAGCAACACACGTCAGGTCGAAGTCCCCCGCTAAGCAACACTCGTCAGGTCTAAGTCCCCGCTAAGCAACACGCGTCAGGTCGAAGTCCCCCCCAAGCACTAAGATACTTCAGGTATTTGAATAAGTTGTACATAAATCATTTTCAATTTATGGTTAAGCCAGTCATTTTAGATTAGAGGTCCATAAGTCGTTTTGAATTACAGGTACGTAAAATTTTTTCCCCTGTGTTGATTTATTGATATATTGCAACTTAGTCAACAGCAGCGAATTATTACTCTTTCAATGGACGTATATGTATAAGGCAAGAGGCCATTACCTCTCTTAAGTAGAGGTAGATGACGTGTGAGCCTAAAATGTCTGAGAATAGAAGATAAGTCTGTTTTTAAGATGGAGGTCGTAAAAGTTAACGATGCGTGCAGGATGTGAAGATGTTCTGACGGGAGCGCGATATGCAGGTGCCCCTCCCTCCCTATCTCCCTCCCCAGCCAGCCAGCAAGCCTGCCAGCTGCTTGTCATGTCCCGCTCGAACCACCACCAACCAGTCCCACCCTACCTTACCCCTGGCTGTCACCCATTTAGACTCGACCGTGACCCGTCGCGGCTAGGAGGGACGGGGAGAGGATAGCGGTGGAAGGGGGGAGAGGAGGAGGAGGAGGAGCTGGTGGCTTGGAGGCAAGTGAGGTAGAAGGAACAGTGATGGTGAATTAGAGGGGGAAAGGGTGTCAGGTCGAGGACGAAAGTCAGTAGTGGACGCATGACCGAAGAGATTCTGGTCTGAATTCTTTAGGCTGTCCAAGAATTGGCCGTGAAAGGTTTCTTCCTTAGACGTATGACGCATGGCAGCGTTGTAATAGCGTGAACACCTCAAATGTATGTGATGTGTATGAAAAGATTTCATGTATGCTAGACAATCGTGTACACATTCCATGATTCTTGTCCCCAGTTCTGCTATACATGGCTATCATCCTTTGAGCCCTAAGATACGATCTTTCAGCTTGACTATACGACCTGTGGGTATGATGGCCTTAGCCTTTGATCTAGACCCTTAAGGGTCAAGTCTGAGGCCAGGAAGTCATATCCAAGGGTCGTACTGTCGAACGTAGGGTCACTGTATTCACTGGAACCATTGACTTGTGAATAATCACGGTTTTCCTATTGCTTTCTCAGTATTGCAACCAAAAGGAATTAGATTAGATTATACGGATTCTGTAAATTTTCCTTAGCTTTCCTTGTGAGAAAAGGAAAACTGTGCTACTTACAAAGAGAGTATTCAGACTCCATCTGCAGTGTTTGTATCATTTTTTTCATATATCTGCTTTTCGTATTAACAGATGATTATAGATAAACACGAGATTAACAAAAAAAAACCGTAGCTGAATTAAACTGTTGATGTGATGATTTTTGATGGATTATTGTGTTGTTGTAATATTTATATACTATCTGAAAGTCCACGAGATTCGTGGACTGTACTGTTGTTAAAGATTGTGATTGTAGTTTAGATTTATTTGTAATGTATTTTATGTAGTTAACATATATATATATATATATATATATATATATATATATATATATATATATATATATATATATATATATATATATATTTATATGGGGATAAGAGAGAATATATCCCTCTTATATCGTAAAAGGCAACTAAAAGGTAGAAGGGGAGGCTGGAAATCCTCCCCTCCTGTATCATCACTGTGATACAAGGAGCAACAGGAGCGAAGCGAGAATGTTTCCCTTAAGACTCAGTTCCTGATGCTGCCTCGCTAAGGCGGGAAAAGGCGAGCTCTTATGAAAGGGGAGAAATGTATTGTCTGTGAGTGTGTCTTTGTCAGTGGACGCAAGAGAAAAAGAGAGAGAGGAAGGGAGAGGTAAGAAGAGAGAGAAAATGCCGTTGGGAGTGTGCGTGCTTGGGGAGGGAGGGTTAACATGGATGGCGTAGTTGGGTATGTGGAAAAGGCGTATATACGTTCATGCATGGTGTGCCAGGGTGTGGGTATTTGAATGTCATGGTTGACAGGTGTTTATGTGTATGTTGGGGAGGGGGTGTATGTATGGCTGGTTGGTTGGCTGGTTGCTGGTGTGGCAGGAACGGTCGACAAAAGCTACCAGGGGAGGAGGAAGGTCAGCGTGACCTCTAGGGGTGACCTCGATGTTGACCGGTATAGGGAATTTGCATTTTGCCCTGACCCTCGACCGGTCAAGCTAACTGTACGAGCCTGACTCATGGCCAGCGTACAGCGTTCGTGTACGACATCTCGCAGAAATCGTACGAAATCAGAATGATGGTGATCCAGACTGCGTGGGTTGGGACAGGTGTTGTCAGGTTTGGTCAAGTTTTAAATCCTGTTTCAATCGTGTACTGAGGTTAGGTCAAGTGTCGTCAGGATTAGTCGCTGTAATCCTAATGTAACCTACGTAGGTTGTGTCAGGTGTTATATGGATCAGTGAAGGTTCAAGAATCCTCAGCTGGTCGTGTTGTTACCACTCGACCAAACAATGGACTGGGAGAGGAGGAGCCCTGGCGCCCTTTCCTCAGGCTCCCTCACTCTCCCTGGCATTCCCCCACCCTGCCAAGGCACTTGTTTTCCATTGCTTCGTGTTCACTTGTTGTCGGGGACTGCCAGAGCTCTTGGTTACCCCCCTCATCCCCTTCCTGTGTCCCCTTATCGCCTCGGTCACTGTCAGAGGGGTCTGTGTCCTCTCCGTTCCCATGGTGCTTTTCCCCCCACGTGACACCGTGTCACCATGGGCTCTGTGACTCGCTTGGTCATAAACCCGAGTGCCAACACACACACACACACACACACACACACACACACACACACACACACACACACACACACACACACACACACACACACTGGTGCGGTGTAGGCCAGACCAATTCTATAAATAGCGTAACCTTCATTGTTTATATGGCACACCATAAACAGGTTGTGGCGGTGGTACATGCACCTGGCTTCTGTGATCGTGATTCCTGTTTGCATTTAGGTCAAGGTAAAGTAGATTACATTTCATTTGTATTTGAGTATACAGCACCTCGCTGATGCCTTCAGGCGGCGTTGGCTGCTTGCGTGCCTCCTCTCCACTTGCTTGGTCACGCAGCAGCCGACAGGCCACACCCTACACACATACTGTGTGAGCGCCGTCAACGTGAGGATTGGGCCTTTCGATTTCTGCTTCTTTCCTTCGACATCTTGACAGGATTTTTTTCTTTTTCATTTACGCGCCATGTAAATTTTCGTCTGGTAAGTGGCAGGTACTTCATCATGCAGAGAATTCGTGAATACTTTTTTTCTCTCTTTTATGTATTCACAACAGCCCCAGCCTTCATATGGGGGAACTCTACCAGTGTTCGTGATCAGTGTACTCGCGTAAAAAATATGTAGAATAGTAACGATACTGTAAACTCCTCTCTTCTTCCTGCATAGCAGCACTTACACTGATTTACATGATACGTGTCTGGCTTTTATTGCTCTCTATCTCGAAGTCTTGTGGGAGATACCCATGACTCTTGTGTCTCGTGTTTGCTGTTTTTGTCTGGTGCATACTATTCTCCGTCTGTCTGGGATCTGTGCTCTTTCTCGCCGTTTCCTGTCTGTTTTGTGTCTGTCGTTTCCCGACTGTCTATTGTCTGCTGCCTCATGTCTGTCTTGTGTCTGCTGTTTCTCGTGTGTCTGTGCGTAGACAGGTCTCGTTTCCATGTCTTCTGTAGCTGATTGTCGTACAGGCCCGAATTTTGTAGATCTACAAACGACTAACTTCCGAAATAATATTGCAGACCATTTTCCCCCATGCAACTTTGCCTCACGTACTCCTGGTTAGTATTGGACATCTTTTTTTCACTATTTATAAGAAATATATCCCTCACCACAACCCCAATAAAGTGTCATCATCATCCTAATATCTTCATTCACTTCCTTGGCACAGATTCCCATTCCAGTTGGAGTCCCTTTTTATCTTCAATACCTCTGCCTACAACTTAACTAAACGTGCATCTGCATTTGCACCAGAAATTGATATTTTTAAAACAAGAATGATCAGGAGCGCCATGACCTAGAGCTCTCGTCTTGAAGTTATTAAATGTAAGACTGGTGTATTGCTGCCCTGTGTGGAAATGTTCTTTAGAGCCAGGTCATAATTTTTCAGTTTTACTGAACCGTGCTGAATTTCCGGGGTCAAATGTACGGTTAAGAGAGAGACAGATCAGCACCAGTGTGAAACTTTCTACCTTAACGCACAAATAGAAATTGCACACACATACTCCACACCCGTCTACTCCTGCCTTTTTCCTCAGTCTTATTATGAAACGTCCAGTTTTCTTGTATATGGTACTGGATTCTGATCTAGTTCAGTAAGGCAACATGTTGTATCAGCCATCGGCTCAGAGTAACAGATGGACCCGTATCTCATACCTGTAGCGACGTGTCGTGTCAAAGGCTCGAACTTAAGCCCCCGAATCATGTGCTCTGCTGATTCTCTGCTCGAGTGCAGGATCTCGTTTGGAAGGACGTCCCCAGGTTTACTTCCCCGATAACTGGCTTTACTAAACCGTGTTGGATTTCGTCCAATATGGTAAGAAGTTGTGTCGCGTTGGGTTTCGATCAGACGGACGAGGTGAGCGTGCCCCATCTTATCGATCCAGAGATCTGATGACGTACAAGCGGGGCTCTAATTAAGCGTCTTTACGAGCGGTACACACGTTAGTCCCCACCTCTTATCGCGGCTGTTGCATCCCTCCCTTTACCTCATCGTTATTCAGCCAGTCTTCTTCTTCTTCTTCTTCTTCTTCTTCTTCTTCTTCTTCTTCTTCTTCTTCTTCTTCTTCGTCTTCTTCACGCGTAATCAGAAGTTGTTTTGCTCTTTAAACATAAGCATGATTTGTTACCCGGTTGATGTCTTTTCGGATAGCAGTACCCGACTCTCTCCGAACGTTGTTGGATGAGATACTGAGCTAGAGGAGGCAGCCATGTGGACCAGGGTCTGCTGGATATGTCACCGTCCGCCGTCCCTCGTTTGTCTCCCTTTCTGCAGTGTTGCTCATGTTGTGTGTGTGTGTGTGTGTGTGTGTGTGTGTGTGTGTGTGTGTGTATCAAGAGATCTTTGTAGAGTCACAAGTCCCAGGTTAACTTGTCCAGCGAGGTTTGATTCTGGATCATCCCCAAGTTATTGTGTAAAGGCCGAACGCCCTCGGAACTTTGTATTTTTGCGCTCTCGTGGATCAAGATTGTGGGATGTGACGACCTGACGGACGAACCCCGTTGTTGAATGGGAGCGAGAGACTTTTGCCCAAGCGGACGAGTCTACAGAAAGCGACAGTCGAAGATTTCGTCTCGGTAGATGACATATGGAGGTGGGAAGAATGCCATGGATGAGATACGATTTTTTTTTTTTATACTGAAAACAAATTAATCTTCCACAGTTTTATACATCTATGTTGCCAAACAGTTCAGTTCCGTTCTGTTCCTCTCCACTTCTCGTAAACTGACGGGAATGCGTGTATTGCATGAGCTGAAATTTTTACTTTATAGTGGTTGATATTTTGCCTCTCTCTCTTCGTAGATGAAACAAACATTTTTTTCAAGAAATATTTGGACGTTTGGAGGCGACGGGGCTGACGCATCTTTCGAATGGCATGTAATTTAGTTGTTGGTGTCTGTTATCAGTAGATTATACGCGATATAGTTATTACCGTCTGTTATCAGTAGATAAAACGTGGTACATTTATAAAAAATTATCTTTAGCATTATTATCAGCATTATTATGACCTGACTCCCTCTATATTTCGGACGCAAATAAAGCTGTCGTCATGTGTTGTATAATTTTTGATCATACGTAATGCATGATGGAGTTATAGACGCGTGTGTTTCAGTCCGCGCGTGATTGATGCTCGACAGGAAGAGGAGGATAACAAATATCCCCTCGTGACGTCTGGACCACGTCAGCCCCGGGAAATGGCACGAGGGAGGGTGGTGCCAAGGATGTCAGGCACGAGGCCCGTCGTGCATCATGATGTCAGGAAGTCAGTCTGCTGACATGCCGGGAGGCGAGGCACCACCACGGCTAGGAGGGAGATAGGTCTAGGAGGCTGGCAGGGAGAGGGGCCGAGGGATGGAGAGAGTGGGATGGGAGGCTGGGAGAGGAGTTGAAGGAAGGAGCGAGTGGGAGGATTTTCGAGTGGGACGCTGGGAGAGGAGCTGAGGGAAGGAAAGTGGAAGTTAGTGAGGTGGGTCTGGGAGGTTCGCTGGGATAGGACTTGATAGAATAGGGATAGGGAATCGGCCAAGGAAAGGATAGGTCTGATGGGTTGCGTGAGGTCGACTGGAAAGAGTAGATATGATAGAGAGGATAGTTGATCGATGGAAGAGGGTGTGGTCTGGTTGATGGGAGAGTATGGCCAGAAGGGGAGTGGAGGATGGAACAGAAAACAGGGGAACGAAGACTGAAACAGGAAAGGTAGGGACAGAAAATAGAGGAACAGAGGATGGAAGAGGGGGAAAAAAAAAGTAGGAAAGAGAAGTCACCGTGGTTCTGGGAGGGTTGCTGGGGCAGGGGCAGGGGTCGATGCCATCACACTGGCTGGGGAAGAGAGAGGGAGCGGGAGGAGAGGATGGTGTGTCTGAAATGCTTTCCCTTGGCACAGTGCCTGGCCCGACCCCACATGGCACTTAAATGCCTTTTATTGCATAACGCCCGACCCTGGTGCCGCCAGCATCCCCGCTTCAACGGCTCCCCTCCGACACGGCCGATAACTGGCTCTCTGTCGGGCTGTGAAAAGTTTAGATACTGTCTTTAACGGCCAGGAACCTCTTCAGCGGCAGTGGAAAGTTGGTGGTACTCAATAACGTCCACACAGCCACTCCATCAGTGGAGGAAAGTTTTGATACTTTCCCCCTGTCTCAGCCACCGCTTCAGCGACGGTCGAGAGTTTTAATACTTTCTCCCACGGCTAGCATCCCTTCGGCGGCAGTGTTTCGAAAGTTTGAATACTTTCTTTTGAGGAGTCTTTGGTGGTGGTTCTTCTTTAGGGAAACTTTCAGAGTCGAGTTGTGCGTGATAGTTGGCCTGGCTGTTGGCTGGAGGTTCGTGGGGGCCGAGTAAGGCATCAACTATCTAATCTAGTTGTTCTCTAGAGAACATTGGAAGCTGATGTGGTATCTAATTTCTGGTGTCGGAGGGTGTTCTCTAGAGAATATTTGGAGGCCAATATGGTTACCCGATATTAGGTCTGTGTGTTCCTTCGAGAATATTGGAGGCGCAGAGATGGTGTCTTATATTTGTTCTCTGTGGATGTTCTCCAGAGATTCTTACAGGCAAATATATTACACCAGCTATTGGCTCTCACAATATTATTTACTGAATATTTCGATAAATGAATCTTGATTCGCCGATAGTTCTCGTTGGACAAGGTAATTTCAAGGTAATTTCCTGGCAAATGTATCAGCCCTCGCTGTGCCCGCACAGTAGCAAAGCCTTTAGCAGGATGCAGTAGCTGTCAGTAATATATTTTGCACTGAAGAGACCTGTTAGTTTTGTACATCCGCGCTGTTCATCAGCCTCTCTCTCTCTCTCTCTCTCTCTCTCTCTCTCTCTCTCTCTCTCTCTCTCTCTCTCTCTCTCTCTCTCTCGTGGTTTATACTTTCGTTACTGTAGTCTCTACACTGGTAAGGTGCGAAGTGGATACTCTATTCGTGGACAAGGTTGGTGGATGGCACCCTTGAGTACAACGGTACAATCCTTGAGAGCAAGACGATGCAATGTTTGAGTGCGACTGTGCCATCCCCGAGCATGCCTGTGCGACCCTTGGGTTAAGATGGCATGGTCATTGACCTGAAAATCGCACCGCCGTGTTCAAGGGTCGTGTTGGAAGGTCGTACCGTCGTGCTTGTTGGACCTCCCTTGTTTCCCTTGACTGTGTTGTCTCGTTCAGAGGGTAGCAGGCAGCGTCATGCACAAGGTAAAGTACCAACGCAGTGCTCAAGGTGTTTAGGTGTGGCCATGCCAAGGCTTTTATGAAACTGTTGGCCGCCTGGCAGAGTGTTCTTGATAAGGAAAGCATGTGGTCCGAACCCGCCGCGCCGATGACCTCACATACTGTCGTGGCAGGGGCGCTAGGTGTGTGTGTGTGTGTGTGTGTGTGTGTGTGTGTGTGTGTGTGATCTCTGGCTAACACAATCTTCCTTTGTCGTATCCTTCTGCCCCAGCAGCTGATGACGACCATGTTCTGCAAAACCTGGAAGGAGTTGATTTCTGTAGAATGTATTGTATCCATACGTTCATGACGTTTAGATATGTGCAAGTCGAAAGGAAGACTTCTGCTGCCATGAGTCATAAAGACGCGTATCAGAAGTGCACGCATGATATGCTCTTGGGCTTGACGACCTTACTGTACTTCGCATTACGGTTTAATACCATCGCTCTCGTGTGTACTTAAGATCACCCTCACTGACCACGGGCTCTGGTGCGCATATCAAGGTCGAGTGGACTGTTTGGGAGGGTAAGGGAAGGAAGAACTCACCTCTTCGTCAAATGATGAAGAGTCCGCCTCCGAAAAGGACGACAGTTATGAAGGAATCTCGAGAGTGGGGGAAGGCATAAGAAGGTAAAATGTCCCCACATTCTGGCTCTGTAGAGGGAAGGAAACAGACGCTGTATCGGCCGGCCCTGCGGGATTGCCAACGCTCCCGCAGTATCTTTGGGACGTGGTTTGCCTGCCGGGTGGTGCGTGGCCAAGCCAGCAACAGCAGGAGGCACGCAAGCCGCTGCTTACTCAAGAGCTGGTGCATGCACGACTTTTCTCCCGAAGAGGAACTTGTTCAAGGATTTCCAGGCGTTTTACATCCCGTTATTCACTCGCCACTCGTGTGTACGTTTCAGGCTTACCAAACTGCCATGAGTCAGAAGTGGGATAAAGGTCCGTTGGATATGCAAATATACATCAACACCGACACTCTAAACCCACATCCTCGAGGTTGTGTGTGTGTGTGGGTGAGGGAGATGAGAAAGTAATTAACTCCCGGCCTGAAAATCCCCCAGTGGTTCTCCTTACTGTGATGGGGGTGTGGGGGTCCTGTTGTGGGGGGGGAGGCGTGCGAGATGTATGAAGTCATGCCTGGTCAAGGTCCCCTGGATCAGCTGGTGTAAGGAATTCCCCCGGGAGAGGCTCGCGTGGATCAGATGTCAGTTGAAAGGCACCCGACACTCATCAAACACAGAAAAAAAAAAAAGGAAGGAAAAAAAACCGCGCCGCGTTATTTCTCTGATATATAAATGTATGAATCTCTCTCTCTCTCTCTCTCTCTCTCTCTCTCTCTCTCTCTCTCTCTCTCTCTCTCTCTCTCTCTCTCTCTCTCTCTCTCTCTCTCTTACCTCGCTTGGACCATGGGTTTGTTCGGTCTGTATAACCCCCCTTTCTCTCTCTCTCTCTCTCTCTCTCTCTCTCTCTCTCTCTCTCTCTCTCTCTCTCTCTCTCTCTCTCTCTCTCCCTCTCTCTCTCTCTCTCCTGTGGGACACCCCGGTAAAACTACGCCGCCTTTTGCGAAGAGTAAAGATCAGATTTCGCCGACAGTTGATAGAGCAATACAAAGGATTTGATGTTATGATGTGAGTTAGTGGCGCCACAACGCCTGTCCGCTGCTGGCTGGGGAATGCCAGTGTATGTACATCTCGCAAGTCTGTTAGAGAGAGAGAGAGAGAGAGAGAGAGAGAGAGAGAGAGAGAGAGAGAGAGAGAGAGAGAGAGAGAGAGAGCCTGCTTAACTTGGTGGGTAGGGAACATAAACTCTCTCTCTCTCTCTCTCTCTCTCTCTCTCTCTCTCTCTCTCTCTCTCTCTCTCTCTCTCTCTCTCACACACACACACACACACACACACACACACACATGCGGTCACACCATTGTAGAACTCTTCCCATACTGTACAAATAGTTAATTACAAGTGGATAATTACAAAGAAAGGTAATTACAAGTGGATGATTTACACATTTCGTTACGCGCTCCAACGCTCTCTTCCCCGGTCCTCTTTCCCACCTACGTAGACTGATCATAAATCAGTCGACCTTTACGGACAAAAGAAGTAATACATTTACCTGTCGACGCCACACCAAGCCTCAGACACCACCTACACGAGTGGGATTCGTTTTCCACAAAGCCAAGCACAGTTTTACCGTCTTGGGAAAACTATATTGTGTAAGGGATATTCTGGGACAGGCGAACTCCCAGTGGATAGTAGAACCTGGGTCTGGTTTTATACCGTGAGTTTCTTTGATTTTTTTCTCCCTTTTTTTTCGAGCAAGTTAACTAAAGGTGGATCAAATCTCCGGCCACCTTTGTGTACGCTGATTGGATGGTGATTTGGGGGATCTTCGACGCTAAGTGCATAAAGCCCTGGCGAATTGTTATCACCTGTGACGTAACCCCTTGGTGAATGCTATCTAGTGTAAGAATGATTAAGGCAGTGTCTGGCCTCACGTAATTCAATGCAACCGAACCTGTGTCCCCTAGACTACAATTTATGGTATTATGTATAAGACCTGGGGACGTGGTCTAGTGGGTAAGTTTACCCTCTCCATTTGCCTTGGCTCTGACGGTACAGCCGCCTCTACATAATTCCAGTACCTGCAGAAGGTACACAGGCTTCGCGTACGTCACGGAGGGGGCGGTGTCCCATGGACCACTGTGAAATAAACATCCACCAGAATAATTCCCTCCTCCTCCTCCTCCTCCACTTGGGAGCTGCCTTCGTTCTAAGCAGTGTGGATGGGGGATCCCTCCTCTCTTGGGAATAGGGATTTTGAAATTGAAATTGAACCGTGATTTGTGGGCTTAAAGATGAGATTGGCACAGACGAGGGGGGTTTGTAAGCTGCGGCCTACATTTTGAGATGCCAACCGTGATCTAAAGTATTTAGAATGTGCGTTACATTTAGGATGTGAGTTACGTATAGGAGAGAGTGGCTTCTGATGATGCCTTCTTTTTGAGATCTCAGCTCATGAAGAATCCCGGAACGCCGCTCTCAAGAGTCGCACTGCCGTGCTCAAGGGTCGCACCTTATTGTTTGAGAGAGAGAGAGAGAGAGAGAGAGAGAGAGAGAGAGAGAGAGAGAGAGAGAGAGAGAGAGAGAGAGAGAGGCAGCTCTATTTCTTGAGACGAACACAAAGGATGTATTTTTGTTCTTTATTGCTCGCCTTGTGTTCTCAGTGTGTTTTTAGCCACCACTTGCTTTCCAGCTAAACCCTCCTTCATTAGGCTCCTATTAATAACTCCTCCGTTTACTCAGGGTCCGGCCAGCATAACTTGAGTACTGGTGTGTAACTACACTGTACTGTATCGTTTTTATTTTTCCTCATGATTTCTTACAAACTCATTCACAGATTTTCATGACACTTGCCATTCCTGATGTGTATCTTCCCTGCTTGGATAACATCTTTTTTTTTTTTCACAAAGGTATTCAATTCCAGATCATTATTTAGTTAATTAGTGAACCAAGCATTGAATGACGTTGTGTTTTTGACGTTGATTATTTTATTTTTCAGGTGAGTACGACGGATGATTTCCAGTGCCGGAGGTGTGTTTGAAAGGTAGGGTGAGGAGTCTCCTCTTCATCTCGCAAGAGCACAGTAGTTCCTCTTCCTTGTACTCTCAGGGTCACAACGGTACTCCTTCCACATACTCTCTTGGGCACGCTGTTGCTCCTCCCCTTATACACTCAAAAGGTCACAGCTGTCGCCCCACCCCATACACTCAAGGCCACAGCTGCTGCTCCCTCCCCATGCACTCAAGGACACAGCTGTTGCTCCCTCCCCATGCACTCAAGGACACAGCTGCTGCTCCCTCCCATGCACTCAAGGACACAGCTGTTGCCCCATCCCATACACTGAAGGTCATAGCTGTTGCCCATCATCTTCTTTCCAGGGTTGTTGGTGTTGACCTTCATCTATTCTCTGGGTTACAGCTGTTGACCTTCATCTACTAAGGGTCACAGCTTCTGACCTTCATCTCTTCAGGGTCATGGCTCTTGACCTTCCTTTACCCTCTAGGTCACACACCTCATACGCACTCCCAGGTTCACAGGTATTGATAATACGACCTCCACAGGACTGTCATGTGGCATGATGACCTATTTGGAGGTGTTGGATCCCACACGAATGGTAGGAATAGACGTGAGGATATTATTGTGGTTAGATTAAAAGCAGAATCCAAGAGTTTATGGGAATATTGAGTTAGTTTTACGGAAGATTAAAAAAAAAAAAGATTTAAGATGTGTTCTGCAGAGGAGAAGGGTAACCCTGAGCTCATATGATATTCAGTATTGTATACCAAACTAAGTTTAGATTGATAGGTATGATTAGTAATGGTGTCAAGTTTTATGAAATGCATTAATATGGTTACCAAAAGTGTGGAAGTAATGAGAATGGGACATTTTTGATGAATGCCTTTTAAACTGTATCGCAGGTTACAACTGGTAATATTGTAATGCAGGTACCTCATCATAGTGTGCATGGGGTCCACCTTTATATTTCGAATGAGAACTTCTGAATTCTGAATGACCTGACGTAGTGTCATGGTTAGGTCACAAGGTCGTCACTATTTTCGGCTTAACTACCAGTATTTCCAGGTTGTTTCAGTCATGTGATTCATGTGATACACAAAAGTGTCTGATGTTCTTGATCACTTTGCCTTATTTCTGTCGTCCTGTCCTTTGCTTCAGGTCACAACACACAACTCAGCAAGTCCACGGCACACATGCATGGACAAGGCGAAGAAGAATTAGGGATGTTCACAGCTGGTGTTATTGCGAAATTATGAGAAAAAAAGTTTGATGTGTCGCAAGTTTACGACAGTGGTCGACTTACGTTTCCAGTCGAGCGACTCGCTCCGTATCTAGTTATGTTTGGCGTATGGCCAGGACAGAGCGTAGGTTTACTGCATAGGTACATTGGATGGACAGATAACAGGAGACATGGTGGGCTTAGACGAGGTTATCTTCGGTCATAATCTTGTTTGTGGCAGAGACAGGATAGTAGAGCAGAAGGCGCCTCCATGGTGGGGGTGTTGGTGATAGTGGCTAGGGTGACGACGGTGAGGAGGCGTAGTGCACCATGATGATTGTGATGGTGTTGGGGGTGATGGTGATATGCGGCGAGAGGTGGTGGGGTTGATGGTGATGGTGGTGGAGAGGCGCAGTGCCTGATGATGATCGATTGCTGTGGTTGATGGTGGTGTGGTGAATCGTGATGGTGGCAACATGTATAGAGTGGCTGGGCCAACCAGCAGGTGGAGGTGGGCGTGGAATGAGAGGTGTTGGGAGTGGATTTGTCGGGATCTCATATTGGGTATCAGCTGCTCCTCCCCGTTATGCAAGGACTGTATCTCTAGTATTATGTTACGATGCGATAAGCCTCCTTAGGTCTTATCGTATTATACAACCACATCCTCTTATATATCTGTATTTTCTTAGACAACCTCTATATCTTTGTTTGTTTGTGACAGGCTTACGGAAAATGCGTTTCTCTCTCTCTCTCTCTCTCTCTCTCTCTCTCTCTCTCTCTCTCTCTCTCTCTCTCTCTCTCTCTCTCTCTCTCTCGACTGGCTTTCATATTTATTTATTTTTCTGTCATGTGTTAGGTTGGGAAATAACTGACGACTGCATGTGATTGGGAATCTGTAAGTATTTATAAGCTTGCAATTGTCTGTCGGCAATAACGATCATCGGTGTGTACCGAGCAGCTAAGCTGCCGTCGAGCAGCTAAGCTGGCACCGAGTACCCAAGCTGGCATCGAGCAGCTAAGTTGGTACCGAGCAGCTAAGCTGAAAACCATCGTAGCTATGTCTCTTTATTTTCATTTTCAGTCAAGCTTTTTGAGAGGAGGAAAAAATATAGCTTAAGTTTGAAAGTTTATTCGTGATAAAGTTTACGGTTCGTTAGCTGAACTTAATTGCATCTGACCTTGACCTTTTTGGCCATCTGTATTGATACCTTGACCTTGATGTTATTTGACGCATAAACAAATCACTCTGGGCGGTTAGGGAATCGTACTCATGACCCTATTTTGAGAAGTTCAACCATGTGATCTTTCGTTGTGTAGGGATTAGCGTTGCTGACCATGAGCCACACACGGGCTCGCCTGGGTTCGAGTTCTGGATGTGGCAGTCAGCACACTCATTCTTTCCTTGGGACTGAAAAAAAAAGATGGTGTCTATGATAATTTGCATTTGGAATATATAACAACACCATAACACTAGGAATACATTATTTGAAATAGGAATATGTGATTGTTCAAGGGACATATACTATGGTTAAGGAACACCCAGTTTTCCCTAGGAATACATAATGTGCCCTGGTAATGCTTAATTGGCTTAAGAAATACATAATTTGCACTTAGAATGAATGATTTACGATAGGAATGTATGATCTAGAGAAAGATAACAGTCTGCCGTCAGCGTGGACGCAATCGGGTCAGTCTTTGTAGTCTGTGGGCCTTTGGTTCGTGGCCCCGTCCACGACAGTCACCTTCTCACGTTTCTTTCGCCTGTTTGAGGAAGCGGTTACACACCTCATTAAGCATGAAGCAGCTGAAGGTAGGGCTCTTGACCCTGATGGAAATAGGGTGGAACTAGAGACTACTGGCTGTTATTATTTTGCTGTTTGTTCTCTATTAAGTAGAGCTAACACACACACACATACACACACACACACACACACACACACACACACACACACACACACTGGAGAACATACATCTTAGGCAATATCATAATAAGTGAATCCATTAAGCGAGGAAGACCTTCTTGCCCAGCAACTCCGTAAGTCAGAGGGACATGACAGTTACAAGACACTAGTGGCAGCGCGGACTTCCCGTCGACGGCCTGGCGATGCAGTAACGCTGTCGGGTGTACGATGTCTTATCGTGACACATAAGGTGTTGGTCTTCGATATACGTTCCCGGGGCCTCGTCTTATTTTCTTCCACGAATGGAACCCGAGGTCATTGGAGTGTAATAACCATTCAACAGATATATCGGTTGATTTATAGTTACCCAAAGAACACCTCTTCAGAACAAGAGACCTGCTCTTAACCAAAGGACCTCCTTCCGGTGGCTTCTGCAGCCCAGGGCTGCGCAGCTTCCAGTAGCATGGTAATTTGGAATTTTGGAGCGAAAAGTTCCTTGATGAGACTGTTCTCTCAATGATACAGCCTCGCCGAAAGTGACTTTTCACTCGTGGTGTAACCTCATGCAGGCCGAGTCTAGTAACATATGTGAATATATATATATATATATATATATATATATATATATATATATATATATATATATATATATATATATATATAAGTTCACTGAGACAGGTATACAGTCAGGATAAAGAAAAAAAAGAAAAAAGAAAATCACATCAGGGGCTTTGGTAATGGTAATGTTCTCAGGGAAACGCACTCTAGTGTGTTGAGTCTGTTGACTGACGTACCCTGCCCTGAGGGTGGACATAAACTCCCTGAGACCTGACGCAGACGACGGTGTATTGCAAGGGCAGCAACGGTACCCTGATTGGCGGGTTCTGCAGACCGTTACGTGTCCATTGGAATAATTTACGGTAGAATATTTCAAGAATTTATATTACCTCCAGTGATCTGGTGGTCTTTGGGGTGGACAGTTTTCAGTATACCTCCACTAGTATGGTATACTCTAGGGCAGTTTGTATAGAGTGTATTTTACCTCCAGTGGCCTGGCATCCTATGGGATGGACTGATTTTCAGTTTACATTACTCCACAAGTCTGGTATAGTTTAGGTTAGTATGTATATATAGTGCCCATTACCTCCTCAGGATAGGTTATTCATAATTAATATTATCCTTAATAATCTGCTCTGAGATAGAGCAGTGGATTATCATCCCTCGTTCGCTGAAGGCACCGTAAACTCAGTTATCATATATCGTGGCTTCCCCATTCCCTTAGTATATTCCTACACCCTTACTTTAATATGTGTTGTTGTGGGCTTTCTTTTTTCTTTTTCTATGTGTACAGTAAGAGTGTAGGACCGTTTTTTTTTTTAAATTTGTAATAAAAAAAAACTGCCTCAGTGCTGCTGTACTGTAGACGGGGAATAAAGAAGTCACATTATGATGATTTATGAATGGAAACTTTCTTGGCGCCTCCGAGAGATGTTTATGGTAAACTCCGGCTTTGGGAATCACTGGGCTAGAGCGTTTGGGATTTATGGCATCCACACTGGTCTATTTTTAGGTAGAATAATTGGGATTTATACTGTCTCTCCTCTGGTCTGCTGTTGGGCGTAGTACGGTCTTTGATATCTGTTTTACCTCTTGTTGATCTGATGTGAGGTATTTGGCATGTATATTACCATCTGTGGTTTGGTTTGGGGTAGAATATTTGATTTCTGTCCCGCCTCCTCTGATCTAACTGGCGTAGATTATTAAAGATTTATCTAAACCATCGTCCAGTATATATGACTTCAGTTGTATGGCTATTTTTTTCTTACATTTAGTATTTTTTCCAAAGATTTTTGGGTGTTTGGCAATAGCACTGGTATTATGTAACAGTTTGGTGTTTCTTTATTTGAAACTTTCTGCAAACTTTTGGTGGTGTTTATGGAATTTATATGGTAGCAATCTGTAGTGTAAGTGGCCTCGTGTGTGTAGACTGTAGAGTCATGTGCGTATTATGTGGTATCATATGCAGTATGTAGGGTCATATGCGTCGTATGTGGCTTCATTTGCGCATTGGAAAGGGCATCATGTGCATAGTGAAAGTGACAGCACGAACGTAGGTGTAAGTGGTCGGCTTAGCGACGTGTGCTTATTATGAATTGCGTCGTGCGTGTGGTATAAATGCATTCACTTGTGTCGTAAAAATTGGTGTCATATCTGTAATATGAATAGCTTCGTATTCATGGTATGAATAGCGCCTTGTGCGTCGAATCAGGACATCATGCGTAGCGTTAAATTGGCGTTATATGCGAAGTATAAATGGCGTTGTATCTGTAGTATAAATGGCCTCGTAAGTGCGTAATATAACTGACTTCATATTTAGTATAAATGGCCTCGTGCGTAGTATAAAAGGCCCCATGTGCGTAGTATAAACGGCGACGTGTTCGTAGAGCTTTGGTATCAGTAGGCGGCCGCCTGGGGTCTGGTCTTGGCTGCTTGTGTAGCAACCCTCCAGCACGTACACCTGGGGCACATCCAGCCCCTGCTTGGCACTCAGCATGTAGCAGTGAGCACGTAACGCTGCGCTGTGTTTGCCTTCCTGCTTTCTGGTCTGCTGGCTTACCTGCTGAGTGAGGCCTGGCTTTCTCGCTGTCGTCTGCTGAGTTAACGTCAGCGTTAAGTAGTTTGAGCCACCGGTAGCATTTCTGATGCCAGGACAACACCTACCATGCACTTGTGGCATTGTGCAGTGGGAATATAGGTAATGAAAGGGCATCAGTTCCCTTTGAGCACGACAGCACGACCTTTGAGCTCGATGGTAGACCCTTGAGCAGTGTGGTGCAACCCTTGGGCACGATAGCCTGTCACATAGCAAAGGGCCAGACCATCAACCCCAAAAGGCCATTCCGTGGTACTTAGGGGTCGTACCGTCGTGCTCAGGGATCGTACCGTCGTCTTCATGGGTCGTACGGTCGTGCTGAAGGGGTTCAAGTCTCCGTGGCATTTATGGTGTGGTGCGTGGCGGTTGTTGTTGGAGCGTGGCCCTGGGGGGCGTGAGTGCCAGCGATTGCTCCCCTGGAGTGATTGCCCACGTGGCGACTGTAAACAAGGTGCCACGGACGACCTCTGTGAGTGCCCGTTGCAGAAGTGTGTGTGTGTGTGTGTGTGTGTGTGTGTGTGTGTGTGTGTGTGTGTGTGGCGCAGCATCAACATGACCTCTCGAGTAGGAAAGAATGTCCTGACACCACCAGCTCCTCCCACCCTCTGATGCCACCACCCTGCCACCCTTGACACCACCAGCTCCTCCTCCACTTGACACACTTCCTAAGATGGCACTGGAGGAGGAGGAGGAGGAGGAGGAAGAGGAGGAGGGTGTAAGGGCGTTGGCTAGGGTCAGCAAACCGGTCATACCTTCTCCCGTTAGCCAAGGATTTTTAGATAATGATAACGATATAATGATAATATTTGTTATTATTATTATTATTATTATTATTATTATTATTATTATTATTATTGTTATTATTATTATTGTTGTTGTTGTTATTATTGTTATTATTATCAATCTTATTATTATTATTATTATTATTATTATTATTATTATTATTATTGAATTAAACTCAACCAAAGGCTGAAAATTTTGTTATTTTCGGTTCAAGAATAAACATGGGTCTTTCAGAACGGGAGGAAGGCTGTTTGACAACCCGTTTTTATACAAGGTGTGTGTGTGTGTGTGTGTGTGTATGTGTGAATCACGAGAATGGAATGTTGACGCGTATATCGGTCTTTACATTACGGCGTTACAGATGTGCATCTCATCCTTGCAGAGCATTTCTTCTTCGATAACCTTAAGTGTTAGCTCGAAGGGTGTCGTTCTCTCACTATATATTTTCTTACCTGATGCCTGAGATGGTGCCTCTCACATTGGTCGTCGCAAAGCATTTTGTATTTTTTTGTAGTTTTCAGTTTGCAATTCAATCCTGCCTAAAAGGATATTTTTTCTTTACTTTATGGATGAGTTGTTATATGGAGACACATTGGCAGATGCTAGAAACTACATTTTCCGGCAGATGTACTGTATATTTTGAGGATTCGTAGTGTCTTGCGTTGCTTGTGTAGTAACGGAAGGAAAAAAAAACCTAGTTCCTTTAAACAAGTGAGTGGTGGTGCGCGAGACCGCTTGCCATCGCCGATAGAGAAATCTGGGGTTCGCAGTTCATTGAAGCGCCCGATTCACCAAGACGGAATCTCTTGTGTGTGTGTGTGTTCAGCGCGTGCTTGACTTCCGTTTTCTTTGTCACTTGGCATGTTTGTTCATACCATCAGTATTCTCTCTCTCTCTCTCTCTCTCTCTCTCTCTCTCTCTCTCTCTCTCTCTCTCTCTCTCTCTCTCTCTCTCTCTCTCTCCTCCCCATATTTAACATGTCTCACTTGCGTAGTCACTGGCGTGACCCATGGCCTTAACCTACCTTCTCCCCTCTGCTCTGTGCTTTATCTCCGTGAGTAACATGGTTTGGGTAATTGGTCAAGCCCTAACTAGATTTTCGATGTTAAGGTCTCGAATTTGTTTCTACTTTTGATATCGGGGAAGTCACACGTAATTTTAAATTTCTCTTAATGTGAAATACATTTTACAGCACCAGGTACACAGCTGTTTGTTACTGTTATATTTCCAAAGGAATTACATTGTCTCAGTCCTTTACTTTTGATATATTCTTTAAGGGAATTATATTGTTAGTCACTTTTTTCCTCTCGGAATTTTCTGTAAAGGAATCATATTATATTACAGTCATTTGTCTCGTTTTATTCTTAAAGGAATTACCGGAGTTTTACACGCCAGCGCACTCGAGAATACGACTCATTCTCTCAGATGTGGTAGCGAACACCGTGTGGTGGAGCCATGCGAATTATAAAGAATTAATTCGGGCGAGGTGAACCCTCTCGGAACGAGGCAAAACTCTGAAATGGTTATAGCCAAGTGCGTCTCGGCTGCAGCAGTACGACCCTCAGCACGACGGCACGGTGCGTTGCTTGAGGAGGAGGAGGACGAGGAGGACAGTGCGGTGCTGGATTCAGTTGGACGATTCATCCCTTGAGCAAGACGGGGTATACGACCTTTCCGGCTAGACGTTACGACCCTCGAGCATTTCGGAAGCAATGTTTTTAGCATGACGCTATGACGCTTGTGCACGACGACACGAACCCTTGGGTAACGACGGTATGACGTAGGAACACGACGGTACGACCCAGAGGAATTATGGAGCGACCTTTGATCTTACCCTTTGATTTCCACACACACACTCTCTCTCTCTCTCTCTCTCTCTCTCTCTCTCTCTCTCTCTCTCTCTCTCTCTCTCTCTCTCTCTCTCTCTCTCGGCCCACTTTACATTTTTTCCTGTACAGTTTCATCACTTCATATTTCTCCGGTGAGTTGAAGAGTAGTCGATCCTTTTTTTTTGTGCTGAAAAAAAGAGAATCCAAAAAAAGAGAATGAAAACCCTTTTGAAAGCTACAAAAAAAGAGAAAAAGAATGCTTTAGCAGCATCGAGGTGTGAGCCACAGGGTCGTTCATTATCCACAACATAACGTTGCAGTGTCGGTGTTTCCCCGGCCCTCCTGGCGGCCCACATCATCCCTGGCGTGACAGAGTCACTCTTCTTTACAAAGTCCCGGGGTTCGAAGATAGGGCGGAGGTCTTCGGGTTGTGGGCCGGGAGTGGGGGAGCGCGCTCCCCTCCTTTGTTGGATGACGGTGGTGTGGGTACATTTGCATGTGCGTTGCTACATGTTTACTTGCTTCGCGCGCGCGCGCGCACACACACACACACACACACACACACACACACACTAGAGAGAGAGAGAGAGAGAGAGAGAGAGAGAGACGTGCTACCGGACTCCGCCTGCTTGTGGTTACATCACCGGTGAAGAGTCATTCTTGGCGAGGCTGTCGGTCTGTCTGTGGCATGGTCACCTTAGGACGATGAGTCAGTCAAACTGTAAAAACAATATGTGTAAAAGCTTTCACTCTGATTAGATTTTCTGGGGCCAGTTGTTTGCATTCAACCCCTTTCAGCAAAGGTTATAATCCTAGGACGTAGGATCCCATGTGCTGGGGATGTCCGCAGCTTCAGGACGGCGCTACACCCAGTAGCAGAGACAGGATGGATTCCCTCGAAGTGAGGAGTTCTTTGACGAGATTGTACTCCCGTCATCTGACGATGACACAGCCTCGCCAAAGACGTCTTCTTTCGCGGTGTAGCATCCTACAGACTATTGTTCCGGCAACACCCATATATATATATATATATATATATATATATATATATATATATATATATATGTATATATATATATGTATATATATATATATATATATATATATATGTATATATATATATATATATATATATATATATATATATATATATATATATATATATATATATATATATATATATATATATATATATAATGATTTCATTAAGTTTATCGGCATTGCGAATTATACAACAGTTTGTGAAGATTTTAACAAAAAATATAGAAAAGAGATATTGCTTAGCGTTTTGTGGTATAGCAAACAGGTTTGACATTCAAGGAAAGCTACGTTTGTATTTTGTACCCAGTTCGCAAAGGTATGCAGATATTGAGGGCGTGTGTGTGTGTGTGTGTATGTGTGTTTATATCTTGATGCTGGATATGCCA
The DNA here is from genome assembly GCF_036320965.1 of Panulirus ornatus. Classification (NCBI taxonomy): domain Eukaryota; kingdom Metazoa; phylum Arthropoda; class Malacostraca; order Decapoda; family Palinuridae; genus Panulirus; species Panulirus ornatus. The sequence goes on along the minus strand of NC_092244.1, from coordinate 9,152,283 downwards.
TTATTTCTCGTGTATTATACGTAGGCCAGTGCGTTTGGCGAGAGCTTGCTCCGAGGAATGAGGAGATGAAGACTTTTGCAGGGTGGTATTGGGGGCGGGGATGTGTTGGGGTCTGTGCTCTTGCTCGAGGATGTTAGAGAATTTTTATTATGTTTTTGGTTTTAAGTTTGTAAGGGTGTTGTTACCTGCTCGGACCTTAGGTTATTTGCAGTTGGTCCGCCCTCTGCTGGGCTGTTCCCAAACGATCCTCCAGCCATGAATAGTGTACATCTCCCCACTGACATGGAGGGTGATTGATATTCAATGAGAAAACTATATGTTTTTTTTTTTTCTTTTGCCACCGTGAGATGGTGAGGCTCCTTGCAATTCTCATCGTTGCCCGGGGTGGCTGTACATCTCTTGTCAGCTAGTTCCATAAGGAGATTTGTTTTTCCCAATGAGTTTGCTCGTTGTAAATCTTGTCATATGATATAGGAGGATGAAAGTCTGTCCTGTTGTAAACCTCTCTTCCTTAGCGTTCAAAACCTGTCATATTGTAGCGTTGTGAACGTGTCGTTTTACGTAGAATGTTGTAAATCTCTCGTGTCGTAAGAATAACGTTGTCAGACTGTCATATATCATAAAGAATATTGTGGAAAAAAAAATATGTAATCGTATTGCAAAGGAAAAAAAAAAAAAGAGTGTAAACCTGTGTCAGAGAATACAACGACCTTGGGCTTGGAACAGACGATCGTGACGAAGATTCGTGACGAACGGAAGCCTTGGCTGTCAGCACGTGGGTGTCGGTAGTGCACACGTGAGGGAGCCACAATGTGAGGTCACGTGCTGGAGAGGCCAGCCAAGGTCAGGATGGTATCAGGGACGTGGACTACGCTCGGGTGAGGCCCTCCCTCACGTATTGTGCTTAATCTCATATGTTTGTGCAGTGTTATCACCTGGTCTGGTGACGTGCGTGAACGTAAATACTGTATCTTACGTATTTTGTTTGTGCCTATTACAAACGTTCTCGTATTCATGAATGTTTATTATCTTCACTTGGTGATTTATAGCTGTGGAAACCTTTTGTCTTGTGTATTTTATTTGTATATGCGTTGTCGTCTGAGGCAATGTTTGGGTGTAGGCCTGATAAGGTTCTTGGCGTTTTATGATTATATTTGTCTTACTTTCGAGGTAGAATGCTTTGAGGTGTGTTGGGCATGCATTTTGTAAAGCCTCTGACGTATTGCGTTGGATTCGTTATCGATAAGTGGATTTGAAGTCGTTGATATGCTGTCTCGACTTTGTTGTGAGTTATTAGATTGAAAGTCCTAGACATGATTTGTGGACTCTACATTATTGCCCTTATAGATTTCTTTGGTAACGTAGGCATTCTTAAGTGTCAGCGCAGTTTGCAAATTCATAACAGTGGTAATGGCGCACTGTAGTTCACTGTTGCATCAGTTTAGGACATACATTACGTACCCAGGATGATAAGTGTATACGACCAATTTTAGTACAAGTAGATTAGGGGTCAACTTATATTTAGTCAATGTTGGAGTGGTTGGTATTGTCCATTGGCCGCAGCACGGGCACTCATGTTCGATACTGTGTATCATGATCAGGTTAGGTTAGGTTGGTGTGGTATGCAGTTCGGCATGTCCCTCCCCCCGGTGTCTGAGTATCGAAGTGGTCAGCCCCCACAAGTGCTCTGTGAGAAAGAAAAAGACATTATTACTGCCCAGAATACAGTGTGCTCGGAGGGTCCGTCCACCGTTCTGTGGGGTTGCGTTCAACAACAAGAGCATCAGTATTTAACAGCGTCACATACGGGAAACTTTTAATTGGATGAACTGTTGCATTTAGGTCGCCCAGGACTCGTGTCGTTAGGGTTCGTGATAATGGCTTCGACCTGTTCACCACCACTCCCCTGCTCCTTCTTCCCTCCGGCTCCTCATGTTTTCAACCTCCTCTCCCTTCGTTCTCGTTCCCAGGGGTGCCATCGTCTTCCTGCGTCTCCGTATTCCTCCTCCTGATCCATCGTCTTCCCTGCGTTCCTCCCCCGCTCATTACCATCTCTTCTTCACTGATACTTCCCTCGCCTTTGACCTTTCTCTTCCTCGTTCTTGTACGCAGATGTACCGCGCTCTTCTTATGCCTCTCCTCGATCCGTCTTCCTTGCCCCATCATCATCATCATCATCGTCATTATCAGGATTTTGTTTCGTAATGTTTTATTTCGCCTATTGGTTCCCCTTCGCTTTCTACACTCATAATTTTCATCAGCCTCTGACTCATTTCTGTCCTCCCTCATCGTCGCCATTATCCTTTCTATCCCTCGTACTCCCCTCCCTCTTTCCCGGTGATCACAATCATTCGACCGTCCGTCCATCACCTTTCCGTGTGTGTGTGTGTGTGTGTGTGTGTGTGTGTGTGTCCTCCAGAAAAACATCGCACCGAAAAAGGATTTCTAATTTGGGTTTGTGTTGCTCTTCTCAGAATACCTCCAGGACAGGTTGTTAGTGTAACTGGAAGAGTTGAAGAGGAGATGCGTAGGAGGAGGAGGAGGAGAGGGGAAAACGAATGGCATGAGGAGCGAACGAGGCAACAGATGCAGCAACAGGAAAATCAACCATAACAGCAGCTAGCGCAGCTACATTCGTAGTATTATTATATCAGCAGGAACACAGCAGGAACTGTTGGAGCGGCAGCAGGAGCAGCAGTAAGGCAGGTGACTGGAGGAAGAAAGGAGTGGGTCGGATGGGACGAAGAGCAAAGGAGGAATGTGATGTGTGTGTCGTTCGTGTGTGTGTGTGTGTGTGTGTGTGTGTGTGTGTGTGTGATAGGCGGGTGTGGCCGGTAGTAACGGTGCCCGGGATCAGGACAGGGGCTGGGTGGCCTTTATACACATGGTATATACGAACGCACCAGCCTCAATACCGGTTAACACGGAATTATACGATATACCGTGTTAGCCGTGTGTGTGTGTGTGTGTGTGTGTGTGTGTGCTACCGGGCTCCGCCTGCGCGTGGTGACACCACGAGTGAAACGTCACCTTCGGCGAAGTTGTATCATCGTTACTGGACGGAAAGGAGTACAGTCTTATCGTGGACCTTCTCCCTCTAAAAGAGTTCCTAATTTCCTTACTCTTGCTTTGAGTGAGGACTTGGGCTGCATGCGCCACATACAAGGGCTCCTGAAGTAATTTAGTCATGATAATAAAGATGATAATGATAATAGTAATGATGGTAATGGTAATACACTGCACGAACTGATGATGTGATCAGGTTAAAAACTGTGACATCTGGCATATTCAGCTGCGCCATTACGTAACTCCTCCTGTGAACGCCTTGCAGCGTTGGATCATTTATTGGCTCTGCAGACCGAGTCACTTTTAACCCCTCGTCATTACTTGCATTTTGTTACCCTGACAGGAAAAAAAAAAATAACGTTGCTTGCCAGAAGACGAATTTCGTCATGCCCTTCGCACCAGAGGACCAGGTAGGTACTCCTGACGTGGGAAGATGCAAGCGACCCCCACCACCACAGGTCGACGCACAGAACGACGACTCATGTATATGTGTGTGTTTGCTAAGGTAAGTCTTTGTGCATTATTTAGTGAGCCTTTAGAAGGGCTTCATCATTCCAGGTTAGTTGGGATAGAATGTATTGAAAGGCTTTCTGCTGGAAAGGCCCTCGTAATATAAGTGATGTGGTGGCGTTGGGGCGGGGGGAAAGCTTCAATCGAGAGAGGTCACAGATCGAGGTGAGGCCACGCTTGGGGTCGGTGTAGGGGAAGGTTGGCGTGGTGCGGGGGAGTGCCCCTCCTCCGTTGCAGCAGTTGGACCCATTGTCTCCTGACGGCAGCGTGGCTGAGGGAGGGGCCCCAACCAGATGGTCCCTCCCGTGCTCGGTACAGGAACGAGGTGAGGCACAGGAACGACTGCACTTCGGAGTAGTTGAACTTTTTCCCCGGGTGTGTTCCCTTCGTCCTCAGATGAATGGCTTTTTATTGAAGCTGGCTGGGAGACGGGTGCCTCCCCCCACACACACACACCTGCGCTTGTTTGAGGTGTTTATGATTTGATGTGTGCCGGCATTCGTTTGTTGCTGTTACGTAGGTTGTTGCTAAGTTGATTCATTATATGAGCCTCATTTACATACATGGTGTGGATGATGATGATGATGCGCCCAGTAATTGCTACCCATGGTTAAGTTTTTGATCCATATTAGCTTGGCTGGTGTAAGTCCTGATGGGGAAATATTTGGATATAAATTTTTGCTGTTGGTGTGTGTGTGTGTGTGTGTGTGTGTGTGTGTTGGGGGTCAGTGACGCACCGTGGCGAGTGTTGTGTGCCGACACGGCATGTTTATTCCGGTGACTCGAGGCGGGGGCATTCCAGAATCTAGTTGGGCAGGAGGCTAAAGTGGCAGTGAAGTAGGAACATCCGCCGCTGCTAGGGGCCCGCCCTCCTGCCTGCCAGTCCCCACCCAGCCAAGGTCGGGCGTGCCTCTCTCCCCCCCATGACGCACCCATGACGCGGCCGTGACGTCACGCCGCTGACGACATCTCCACGTGCCATCAACCACTGGGATGGATGGATGGACACTGCTGCTGGTACTGCCACAGAGTCCCAGCTGGACTCGGCTGCCGTGTGATGATTAACTCTAATATACCTCCTCGTGTGGCCGTTGCACGTGATGGTTCATTTATTTAGAAACGTGGGGGAGTGGAGCCGCGGTCTCTCTTAATAGGCAGGAACGACAATCTCTGGCGGTGGGGTGGTAGGGTCGACATTACCGGGCGTTACGCAGTGATTCCCGGTCGTAATAACTAATAGTATTATCATGGCAGATTATAATTGATCGCAGGAAGAACCTCAGGTTTCAAGGGAATGTGTGTGTGTGATGTTAGGCTGTGTGGTGGTGGGTGTCGGGGAGAGAGAGAGAGAGAGAGTGGGGGGGGGCGGGCGGGGGCTCCAGCAGCAGCAACAGTGGTGGTGGAGGAGGAGGGAGGGAGGGGAGCTGGAGAGGAGGGGAGGCAGCAGCCAGCCAGCCAGCTAGCTAGGCAGGCAGCTGAGCGGAGGAGCGTGGTAGTGAGTCGCGCGCTCAGGTACTGTGTACACGGGTCCGCACCCGAGCCTTCCTCAGCTCTGTCTCCCGCCCTCCTTTGGGGTGCTCACCTCGCCTCTCCCCGGAGCAGAGACAGATATCTAGTGCCGCGTCTAGTGACAGTATTCTTTGTTAAGAAATGTGAGTGGTTCGTTGTGACGACTTTGTCTTTCGTTGCGAGCGTATTTGTTGTAAGATTTGTTGTAGTAATGATGAATAGACATCACTGAGAGAGTTTGTTGTGACCAGAGTTAAGACACGGGCTGGGGCGGCCGAGTTGACCTGAGAGTTACTTCTGCTCACCAGGGCCGCCCGCGAGTCCAGTCTCCCGCCCCAGCACTCCTGATTCTGTTAAGGTTACTAGTTAAAGTGTTTGGTGAGTCACTGGGTGGAAGGCCTTGAGTGCCCCCGACGAGTGTCAGTGTGTCTGTGTGTGTGTCTGTGTGTGTGAGCCTAAAGAAAGAGAGCTCAACAAGTGGTTACCCTGCGGTGGGTGCCAGTCACTGCGAGCGGTAGGAAGTGCCAGTTGAAGCCCATCAGCGACGCCCAGGGAGAGAACTAATGTCTACCCCACCCCCCTCGTTGCTGACCACGGCAGCAGGAAAGCCCTCCCTCACCAGGCTGATGAGGTTCCCTGGTTAAGGGAGAGAGAGGGGTGGTGAAAACAGTGGTTGGTGGCGATTCAGACTGGGGCATCGTCACCACAAGCTTGAGTACAGGAAGCCAGAGAAAGTCCTCTCCCTGTTTGGCGAGGGTCGTCCCTTGCTTGGTGTGGGATGGAGGGTCGTCCCTGCTCTCTGGGGGTCTAGTGGAGGTCGTCCCTTCCCTCTTGTGTGATGGTGGTGGGAGGGTCATCTCCCTCACGATCATCAGATCACCCACCCCACTAAATTACCAGCAGCCCCTCACTGCCGCTGTCACCACCCTAACCATCCCACCAGCGTACACACATCGGCGTCCACCACTGGAGTCCAGGGCTCTAGATGTGTACTGTGCTGGTTCCAGCCTGGTGGAGGATGGAGAAAGTGAAGCCCAGTCACTCACAGACATCTGGCCTCTCGCCAGGATTTCGTCTCGTGGTCTTTCTTCGGCCTCGTCTCCAGCGACTAATAATTTTCCCACCTCATGTTTAAAACTGTGATTTGTAGCAGACTTTGGAAAATCGAGATATCATTGTCAGACGTTACCATCAGGCAGAATTTAGCGTTGCTCATTTTGTGAAAGGAAAAATAGTTTGTTGGTGTGGAAATTACTATTTTTTAAGTTAATGTATGACATGAATAATGATTTTGAATATGATTCCTACATGTTCAGTAGAGGAAATTCATTTGTATGAGTACATGCACACATACGCACTCACGCAACCACACATTTACACACACACACACACACACACACACACACACACACACACACACACACACGCACACACACGCTAAAGAAACCCTTTAAGCTGGCTTGAAGACAGACCAGTTTGATAGTGTGTGTGAACCAGTCGAGACTGTTTGGCCGCACCTAATTGTGGATTAGTATAAAATTCAGGCTGGTTCGACTGCCAACTAATGGAAGTTGAAGGTTTGATGTTATAAGTAGCCATTCACAGTGAATGAATATTTGATATGTACACATATGTAAAGGTTTACGGTGGATGTGTGCATAGGTGGAGGACGTGGGTGTATATGTGTGTGTAGGGCTGCATATTTGTTTGTTTGTGAGAGTCACACGATGTGTGCATGTGTGTGTGTGTGTGTGTGTGTGTGTGTGTGTGTGTGTGTGTGTGTATAATTACCTACTTATGATTCTTACTTGTACTGTGGAGTGAGGGAGTTTTTTTGCATTAGTTTGCACCTCCCCTCTCCCCCATCTGTCGCACCTTCTCAGTCAACTATGTCTTCAAACTTCTCTATGCTGAGAGAGAGAGAGAGAGAGAGAGAGAGAGAGAGAGAGAGAGAGAGAGAGAGAGAGAGAGAGAGAGAGAGAGAGAGACTTACAAGTCCGTACGACGAGAGTTTTCAAGGCGTTTGTCGCTTGCCATAGAAATATAATTACAAGGAGCGAGTCGTGTGAGTTACGGGTCGTCAAGTGTTGTGTGCGAGACGGTAGAGATTACCTGTGTGAAGACCGATGGGTGCCAGTAGCTCACGTGTGGACGAGGGAGACGGAAAGGGGCAGCTACCTTTCACGGGCTAAATGAGTGACACTTGACAGCCACTGATGTGCTGTCAGGAGAGAGAGAGAGAGAATTTACAATGCACCGGGAACACTTGTGATTTACATGTTTCCTGCCACGCCGACGAGAAGCTGTTGGTGGAAACAAATGTAGGTTTGAAAGGCGCGTGTGCAGCTGTAATATTTCGTTCCCACTCAGGGCGCTTGTGCAGCTGTGACGTGTGCATGTCAGGCTGGGTAGGTGTTGCTGTACACACCTTTACAAAACAAAGAATCAGGGACTACTTTTACGTCGGGTTCTACAGCAAACGTTTTGTGTGTGTGTGTGTATCAGTTGGTTTTAGGCCTTTTTTGTGAGTGTCATTTGAAGGAGCCATTATTATTATTATTATTATTATTATTATTATTATTATTATTATTATTATTATGATTATTTTTATCTAAATCTCTGATGAGTTTGATCATCATCATCATCACTGTCATTTATAACCCTCTTGGGCTTTCGCATGAGCTGCTTAGAAACAGGAAAATCCCGTAGGCTTGATGGCCCAAATTCTCCTGGATCTGCTGCTGTTAGGAAACTCCGGTGAGTCACGCTCAGGACGCTGCCGGTGCTATCCTGTCATGTACTGCGCTGCATCATGCATGGGCTGGTCGGCCCGGGACCCATGCATGACAACCCACCAGAGGCTGCTGGCCTCATGACTGTCAGCTCTACATAAGTAGTTCTCCTGTTAGATTAACTATCATTCAAGACGTTCGTATGCGGACGTAGTCTCTAGATTCCCTAAACTGTTCCTAATTCCATGGCGATGAACAGTGCATTCAGGTCTTCTCTGGTGCCTGGCTTTCACATGTTCTCCCATGTACTGGACACCGCGCTCGCGAGTTGTTGTGGAGGAGGGGGAGAAGCCCAGCCCTCAATACACTAGGACAAGCAAGGAAAGCAAGGAGGGTCGATCGCGTCCGAATTACTTTACTCCTCGCTGGTCTAGCATTTATGAGGAGATGAGTTCCTAGAATTTAAGGGGCGGGGGAAGTTCTGGCTCGACTGGGGAGTTGCTACACAAATTGGGGAATTCCAGACTGCTGTTCCTGCAAGTCTGCGATGTCTCGAGGCCCGGATGGGGTGTCACCACGGGTGCCATCTATTGTTGCTGACGTTTATGATGTCCCCAGGCTCGATGTAGATGTCACTCACGGCTGGTGACTGTGCGTGAAGCTTCCGTCAACTCTTGGGGGGAAGCAAGTGTTCGCTGGGTCTTCCAATGTGACCCACTGTCTCTGTTCAGCGAATTAAGGCCGTTGAGACGAACCATGGGTGTGATGCGTCGACCTTTGACCTAGGATCAAATGCCACGACATCTCATACCCAAGTGGTCGTGTGGTCGTGCTCAAGAGTGTCGTACCGTCTCTCTCAAAGGGAATGAAGTCGTTGAGTAACCATTAGGTCAGATCTCCCTCCTTTCCTCCCTCCTGACATCAGTAGATTTGTGCTTCCCATTGAGTGCTGTAACCCCGGATGTTCGCTGCTTCCGGCGGCAGGAGAGTGTAGAGCGAGGGTGTGTGTGTGTGTGTGTGTGTGTGTGTGTGGTGGAGAGCCCCTGTCACGTGACTTGGCTGGCCTGGGTTAGACCCTGGAGACGTCACACACGTGTAGGCCAGCAGAGCGACTGACAGGTAAAGCCAACTCGTCCATATCTATGTAGTGGCCGGGCTGGCGGGCTAAATTTGCTCCACTCGCGGTCGAGCCTTTATGTTTTAAGTCTCATTATTATTATTATTATTATTATTATGTGACTTGAGCTCTGTGTCTAAGGTTAAGGTTGTCAGCATTTTTTCCCCCGCGTGTCAATTTTTTTTTCTTTTTATCTACACCGCAACTTGTAGACGTTTTCTACAACATTACCTAGATTGTGTGAAGCTTTTTGATAGATTAACATGTCCTATAGTTTTTTTTTTATATGATTTGTAACTTTATTAAATCAGAAGGAGGATTGTGTTTTACGTCTCTTGCATTTGTACACTTAAGGTGTTTGGGGTTACGTCAAACGTTTACTTGTAGTCGTTAAGATACGTGCATATTCCTGTCGTGGGATGGAGATACACGGGACGAAGGATGGAGGAAGCAGTGTGAGGCAGGTACCTGCATAGGCCGGGGGTGGGGGGAAATGGTTACACTAGGCAGCAGTGTCGTGAAGCGGGTGATGAGAGAAGAGGGACAGGGAAAGGTGAGGAGGAGAGGGGATCACGCAGTAGGTAGAGGACAGTGTGTGTTGGGGGGATACACACACACACACACACACACACACACACACACACACACACACACACACACACACACACATTAGAACACTACGTCTTTAGATTGTGGAGAAATTTGAACCTTTTAGGAATAGCTTCAAGTTATACCCTGCAAGAAGTGGGACAACGCCTTATTATTAATGACTAAATGCTTGACATTCTGAGCTCGTATCACTTTTTTTTCTTCTCTCGCATCCAGTAAATGAGTTTTATGATGAGACTGAAAGTTATGAAATGAACGAACGTGTAACAGTTTATGATTATCTGGCCACTTGGGGGTCTGACAAAGAGCCTTTGTGAACCGCTGCAACCCTTTTTGCGTCACCGCTACCAGGATGAGCATGGTGTGCGCGCGGTGCACCAGCTGTGGGTGACGACCAAGTCTAGAAACTCGCCATAGCGTCGCAGGAGTGCCAGGGCCACAGTGCCGTGGTCACATATGGCACAGCCGCTTGGGGTTTGCCAACCCTCCGGTTGACTCCTGCTGCCGTCGTGCCAGCTTGTGGGTGGCGCGCCACAGCTCAGCCTTCCTCCCGAGACCACTGCTGCTGGTGACCACCGCTGGGGTAATAACAATGACAAGTCGGAGACGCGTGCATACCTCGGCCATAATCCCAGTGACCTTCAACCATATGGCAGGCAGTTCTCCTCATTACTCAACCCATTTTTCACTTCAGTGCTTCCCTGTGTGACGTTGCTGCTTGCGTGTGTGTGTGTGTGTGTGTGTGTGTGTGTGTGTGTGTATTGATTTGCATAACGTCATTGATCATTTGACCGCGAGGATTTTAGGTAAACACCGGTGAGGAGGGAGTGGGAAGGGTGGCGATAGCAACTGTGTTGGAGGAGAGAGAGAGAGAGAGAGAGAGAGAGAGAGAGAGAGAGAGAGAGAGAGAGAGAGAGAGAGAGAGAGGAGGGGGACACACAATTGTATAAACATCTGTAAACAGAAGACGCTGGTGATGATTGCACTCCCACACTCGCCCGGCACGAACCCCCATCCCCCCATCTCTCTCTCTCTCTCTCTCTCTCTCTCTCTCTCTCTCTCTCTCTCTCTCTCTCTCTCTCTCTCTCTCTCTCTTTGGGCCTTCTGGCAGATATTGCCTCACTCACAGTCCCACACCCACGCTGGACGGGTTCTGCTGTCTGTGAGGGCTCTGTGGCTGGTACTGCCTAGCTTCACCACACTGGTTCGCTGGTCTTTGGTGGCTGATGGTTACAGTACAGAGGTAACGGCGGGGCCAATCTTTATGTAACCTCATATGAGGCGTGCCCCCGCTTGCCGTCTTACATAATGGAGCTGTCGTTGGGCAAATGGAAACTTGCACAAGGGAGTTGTCGTTGTTGTTATCTCTCAAGGGACGACACACACACACACACACACACACACACCACACTCCACATTCATGCCTTTAGTTGTCTCTTCTCTCTTGAAAGAGACTTGAATTTGTCTTGTGGTTGAAAGGACACTAGGAGATTGGACGAGGGATTCGAGTGGGCGCTCTGGTCTTGGCTGCGGATGTATATATACCTGTAGATGGAATGTGTCCTTCTTGCCAGTGTGTGTGTGTGTGTCTATGTATGTTGGGTGTCTGTGATTGTTATTGTAAATAACCACCACACTGCTGGGGCCGTTAGTGAAACTGGGTTCCCCAGCCTTGCACCCCGGCTCTTCAGTTGGGAGTTTTCTCTCTTGTGATGTACCGGAAGCTCCTGTCATTCCGAGTCATGTTGATTCGTAGACAGACGGACAGACAGACAGAAACATAGACACATACACTGGAGTGACCTGATCACAATCTCTATATGAGTTCTTAAACAGATCGATGGAGTGGACAGCGAACAGTTTTGAAAAAGAAACTTTGAGATAAGATTGTTGGATGAATTGAATAGGGCGACTGAGGACATGGCTGATGCAGACATCATATTTACATTTAAGAAGTTGTATGACAGTAGAGAATGTTCGAGAGATGGGACCCCAAGAGCGTAAAACTCCCCTCGCTTTACCCCCGTTCAGCACAGCTAGGTAATTACCCACACACACACACACACACACACACACGTAAATTCAAGTCATAGTAAGAAAGAGCCTGGCTTAGCTCTCTGCTGATTATATCTGAAGGTTATTTGTGTTTAATACGTACTCTTATAAGACTTCCAGCCATGTCGGTCTCTTAAGAAAAAAAAATAGGTGTGTGTTTGGAGACCTTGTAGAAATTTCCGGGATTACAGAAGTTATTAGATATGAATGACTTGTGTGTAGTGTTTTTAGGTGTAGTTGAGGGAGTAGATAGCATAGAGTAGTTGAGGGTGTATATAGCACATACTGCCTATGTTGTGGATGACATAGGCTGTATCAGAAACACCGGTTGGGAGAACAGCTGGAGTATGTTGATGGATCAGAGGAAGCAAAGTGTATCTGCGTCCCAGAATATATATAAATATAAATATATATATATATATATATATATATATATATATATATATATATATATATATATATATATATATATATATATATATATATATATATGTGTGTGTGTGTGTGTGTGTGTGTGTGTGTGTGTGTGTGTGTGTGTATGTGTGTGTAAAACTTCCAGAGTCTACGTAAAAGTATACACCTTGGACTCCAGCAGTGTGTGTGTGTGTGGCACTCACCCCGTTATTCCAGGTGTAAAGTGCCGAAGCCATAGGTGTGGTGTAGGTCCTCGGAGGGGTTTCACTTGGCCAGCAGTGAGACGTCCTTGGCACCTACAGCAAGTGGGTGGAGTGGAAGTGATTGTGGGTGCCTCTGACCCGTTCTCTTCCCTGCATGCTTCCTCTCTCTCTCTTTACCAGGTCACGGCACGTGTTAGTGTGTCGATGTGACGTGGGTGTTTTTCTTACTTCGAGGAGCCAGTCTGCTAGATACGGTGACCTGATGTGAATACAGCGAGGGATATTAACCTGGCATGTGATGACCTGTTATCTCTCTCCTGGGTGTGCTGATTGGATGTGTTGACCTGAGGGTCTTCCGTAGCTCTGATGGTCACGTGGCAGGATAACTACATTCCTTATGGTTGCCTCTAGTCCGCCCGTCTTACCATGGGAGGTGATTGGTTTGTAAGGACGCCATGGGAGGTGATTGGTTTGTGTCCGTTCTCGTAGAGAGGGAGGCTGTTGTGATGAACGACACTGAACTTTTCTTGGGTGTGAGTCTGTGTTTGAATATTAAATCTCTTTGTTACCTGTTCTCTCTCTCTCCAGGAACGAGATTTTTTTTTTTATACTAAGAACCCCAGCTCTTGTACTTTCTCTACCGTCCTTCAACTTTTAAGCTTTAGTGTTCTGTAAGCATCCTCATTTTTGTCAGTTTATTCCATTCATCCACTACTTCAAGAACATGAAAGTGTATCTTAAAGTCTTTTCTAACAAGTTTATCGCCCATTCTCTTGTTATGGCCTCTTGTTGCTTGGAAGTTGCCTCTTTCAGAGAGCTGTTTATAGTCCACATCATCATACTGGCTGAGAAGCTTAATGAATTTGTTCATGTCGCTTCTTGTCCTTTTATCCTGTATGGTGGGCAAATGTCTGTGTGTGTATGGGTGGGTGGGTCTGTGTGGGTGGGTGTTGATTTGTGTAAACACCATTAAGCTCAGTCTAACATTCTTATCACTGCAAACAGTTGTCGACTGGACCAGCTGAGCTGGCTGGGAAGTTTGGCCGTGAGATAAACAGTGATATCAGCAACATTTCTGTATGAAGTAATAGTCACTTAACACTACTGACAGTAGGGGATGGAGTGGAAGGCGTGTTTACTGTTGTAATTATTTACCAGATGCAGTGACTCGGATAATTATAGTCGATATAGTGAAAGTAACTTACAGCAATTGGCTTGCGATGATGAGGACGGTAAAGTGATCATCTGACTTAACGATAATAAGAACGGTTAAACTGTTTTGGCTTAGGAAAATAAGGACTGTAAATTGTAGAATGATAAGGACGGTAGATCACTTTTTGCTTAGGATGAGGACAGTGTTATTTTTTTTCTCTCTGGCTTTGGACGATAAGGACGTTTAAATGTCATACATCCTGGTGTTTGGATTGGTATGGCCTGGTGTAGCATGATGTTGGAAGGCCCCGGCACGTAAGAGAATAACCTAACCAGATGTAATCTGCGTGATGGCCAAGTCGCTGCAACATTTGGTCCATCGCTGTGACCGAGGTGGAATTTTTCCCTCCACAACAATTTTTTTTTTTTTCCTAGGGTAAGGCGCCAGCTGAGCAGATAAGCCAGTTTCGAGCCAGCGTGCTGAGCAACGGCGAGACTGAAAAACTGAGAGTGAACGTACACTTGTGTTCTCCTGCTCTCCACGAGATGGCATTCCTTCAGACGTGAGCGGCTAACCAATCATTTCACTTCGGATTGAGTTGGTTATCACAGGGTTGGGTCCAGGTAATGCTTAAAGAGTTCAGCGGACGTGGTGATCACGACAGAACGAAGAATGCTTGGTTCGTTGGCAAGCAAGCGCCCCGCCCACGTTTTTCGATATATTCACTCGGTCGGTATTGATGTCGCCGTCGGTATTGAGTAATAGATTTCTGGTCTGCGTTTGATCTGTGTGCACAAGGGGTTGATTGCTCAGACGTTGGCCGTTGTGGTTTTTTACGCTTGGCACCTCCCGGTATTGTTTTCTGCCGGATGGCATTTCTCGTGTTGGTACATTGCATCGCCGTCTAGATGATGTGATGTTGCGGACAACACCACGGAAGTAAGACGTTCCAGTATATTCAAGTAATTACCAGTAATCCTGTAACCCGTCAGACTCATTTTCGTTAAGTGGAACGTTGCTCGTTTAAACTTAAGAACCTCATGTTGCCATTACATCATCGCCAATTGAATGTCTCTTCGAAATCCTTAATCTGACAGTGATTATTTTACGAGTAAAGACATTACACAAGCCTTCCTGTCTTACGTGGGACACAAGTTGTCTCTCTGCCTCACAGAGCTACGAAATTTGGAAGATGTTTGTTTATGCGAGTGTGATTTGTCGGCGGGGATGCTCCGCATTGGTGAGCCTTTAGTGCTATATAGTTTATGTATATAGATATGATTACGCACCCGCACATATACACACAGCAACCTTATTTCCTAAAGAAGCTGCAGCACTTGAAGTAGTCCAACATGAGCGGACGGTGTGGGAGACTGAAGGGAGCGAGAGGTCTGAACGAGCAGGTTCCTTCCTTTCCCCAGCGTTAAGCGTTAATAGCCTCTTTAGTGATGAAACAGCTCCACTCTTTCACTGTCACTTCGCCACCGACAGCTAGAGAGATTTCCCTTACTTCGTCATCTGCCTTTCAGCCAGCCTGCCTTTCCTCTGATCCCATCACTATCAGACGTATTACATGAAAGTGAAGCTGCCAAACGTCTGCCCAAACCGCAGGTTAAAAGCCCTTCGCCACCCCACTTCACTTACATTACAAACTCAACGGCGAGTTCATTTTTCCCCCCTGAACGCACCAGACGTCTTCGTGCCCCAGCAGTCAGAATGCCCCTCTGACTTCCTGGAAAACTCCATATGTTTCCTCAGCACTGAGATCAACATGCCCACAATCTCTTTGTGAGGTAACAGCCCGCTCCTCTTACCCCGATCTACAGCTTAGTCTGCGAGAAAAGTTTTGAAGCTCAGTTGGCCTTATACAGACATTACAAGCTTAAGTCATAGAACCTCAGCAGTTTGGTGAAATGAGGACCTCCTTCCAATGTCTGCTTCCTTTGTCAGCCTCCTGGGATTCATATGCTGCATCCTACAGAGATGCAAGACCTCTTAGTGATTCGCTTCAGCTGACTTCACCAAAAGGTTTCGACCTCGTCCTCCAAAACATAATTATCAACAAAGCCATCAGTATGTAAAGTTTAAAGTTAATGTATGTAAATAGATTTGAAGTGGACTCGTAATTGCAGTAATGTGTTCGTAATTATTAGTGCTTACTTTGCCGAGTTGATCGTCTCAAAATAGAAGTATTAGCCGACTGGAGAAGTAACTCCTTGTGCATGACGGTGCGGTCACAGGCTAGGGTCATATGATTCATACCCAAGGATCGCACCGTCGTGCTCAAGGGCCGCATATACGTAGTGTTTAAGGGTCATACCGTCGTGTTCCTTTAAGTTAAAATGATTATGAACCAGATAATGTAATTTGCTCTTGCGCTACAGTTCTGGGTGGTTGGTGAGTCGCCCGGCATTGGCCATGTTACTGGCTAGGCCACGCTGGACTAGGCATTGGCCATCTTTCTTCGCCAGGCCATGTTAGGATAGGCTAGAAGACCCTGGCCATGTTGCTGTCAGGCTTGGTTAGGCAGTGGCCGCTACCTGGCACTTCTGTTTACAAGTCCTTATCAAGCTCATCATTTCTTATCTTGCTTTATGATCACCCCACTTGCCTCCCCAACCAGCCAGCCCCGCACGCCTGTGTTCCTGAACTTTGCCGTAGGCTCTGTGTAAAAAAGAAAAAAAAAGAGATATTCATCTTCCTCCCATGTATTTGTGGTGTTTGGAGAGGGGAAAAAAAAGAAACGACGCAAATATATTTCATAGATACCCGACATGTGGTCGGTAATTCCTCATCCCAAAATATGAAATGCTTTTCGCTGAGCGGGTGGAGATGGCGGAGGAGCAAGGAGAGTTCCTTTATCCCAGTGTGGCTGCGGCGGAAACTAATGAGAATGATGAGGTCTGATAACACACGTCGAGTTGCTCTCCCCAACATGATAGGAAGAACGTTGTGGTACTCTCCTTTCTCCAGCGCGTACGGGTGGACGCGTCTTGAGGACGACGGCGTGAAAGCAGAACCTGTTACATGCCTTTGATTTTGTCTTCTGTGCATCTCTGTTGTTGCGTGATAGAGGGAGACAGGCTGTGGCTATATATAGCAGTGGAGTGACTCGGTAGTTGTACGTAAGCAGAGATAACCCTTCATGCACGTTGGGATCCAACTTGCGACAACACTTGCAGCCATGCAGTATACATACTGAGACTGAGGTAACGAGAGGGTTGTTTGAGGTTTTTTTTTTTGATATATAATCTACTGATTGTTGATGGTGTTCATCGTGGTTGGGATGGGGAGCTCTGTTCTTGACCCCAGCGGAATCTGGCACAACATTTCACTCTTGATGGCAAGATGCCGGAATTTTTTTTGAGATCGTATCCTATATTCGCATTCAGTAGATGATTTTGTGTGAAAGATTGCAAGCTTATGTAGTGAATCACCTTTGCAACATTTGATATTGTGGTTGTCTGCCCACTAGGGTGTGGCGGGTAGTCTTAGCAACATTAGCAGTCGTATTGTGCAACCGCTCAGAGGTGTTGGGCATGGAGAGCACAGTGAAATAGCCGCATATAGCGGCAAAAACTTGCATGAATTCGTTTAAGGGTCTTAACCATCGTGCTGAAGGGGCTGATAGTGGAAAGCCTTACCTTTTGAATTTCAGAACTGGAATAAGGTTGGGAAATACTATCGTATGTATTAACACTCGTAGACGCGTGTGGCAGAAAGCCCTCGAAATTGCCTCATGAGTTGAAGTTGAGGTTAGGGAGAGGGTGAATGGGCGCCTTGACCTGGCCTGGGCTGGGCGAGGCGGGTCTCGGAGCAAAGGGCGCGCCCGTGGGAGCATCCTGGGCGGAGTGGGGTCAGTCTGGGAGTAAGGGGCGGACCCTTGGGTGCTTCCCGGACGGGTCGGAGAGGGCGAAGAGCAACGAGTGGCCTCACCGGAGCTTCTTAGGCGGGGTGGGTCGGTCGAAGAGGAAAGGGCGGTGTCATAGGAGCTTTCCTGGAATCTGGACCCTCTCCACCACTCTCCAGTCTCCAGGATTTTGTTGAAAAGTTGACTGTCTTGTCTCGTGTGTTACAGGAAGACATGTAAGGCTGTGGAAGGGACCGAGCGCCTCACGATCTCGTGATGACCAGGGAAGACCATCAACTTAGCCGTCAGCCTGGGGTTAAGGAGCATGAGAACCACCCGTTTTCTGGTGCTGGGCGGTTGCCAACCGCACCATCCTCCCTTTGCAACACCTGGCCAAGCTGGACGGCTGACGTTAAAGGCACGGCCATACTGCTGCTGCCTGATGCTGAAACCCGAATCCTGAAATTGCCCTTGAGAATTGTTATCGATAATGACACGGTTGCTTTACATGTGAATCTTCAAGGAAAATTAAACGGTAGCTATTTCGTTCCATGTAGAAGTTTGTGAAGAACTTAAGTGGCCATTCATACGTTCTTCGCTGGCAGTTTTCTATTGGTGACTGTTTCTTTATCATCTCCAATAAGACAATGATATATTCTAGTGAAATCCAACATCCTTTTGCTTTTTTTCTGATGTCTAGAGTTCACAGGAAGTTGTGTTTGTTGGTGGAC
The DNA here is from genome assembly GCF_036320965.1 of Panulirus ornatus. Lineage (NCBI taxonomy): Eukaryota > Metazoa > Arthropoda > Malacostraca > Decapoda > Palinuridae > Panulirus > Panulirus ornatus. The sequence goes on along the minus strand of NC_092244.1, from coordinate 9,134,334 downwards.
GTAGGTGGGGCTGGTCCGTGTCGATACTGGTGGTCAGGAAATCTCGAGGTGTTTCTGGGAAAGTTACGTCGGCTGGTCCGTATGCCACACACACACACACACACACACACACACACACACACACACACACACACACACACTGTTGCATTGCACGTAGTCTCCGTTGTCGATGTCTCATCTGGGACCTGTGCCAGGAGGGGCAAGCCCTGTTTACAATACCAACATTGTTTTCATATTCGACGCGAAGATTTTGTTTGTTTTCTGTATTTAAGGTGCGTTTGTTTTGGATCATGTGGTCGTAGTGTTAAGGGTTGTGCTACAATGTAGCCTTAGAGGTGAAGTGATTGCTGAGGGATACGGGGTAGGTAGGAAGACGATATGCGTAAGTGTGCCCTGGTTCTGCGGTGGACGCATGAAAGGAAAATTCGTGTGTCTTCGTCTGTGGCCAGGATGTGACCGTCTGGCGGAAATTTTGCAGAATATCGTCGATATATTGGTGGTGGGAGGAGTGGTGTCTTAAGGAGAGGGTAGTGAGAGTGGTCGGTGCGGGCGGTGGTGGAGTGGAGTCGAAAGTAGAAAGGTGGGAGACCGGGAGGTGGAGCCGAGTGGTAGAGGGGGAGTGGAGAGGTAATGTGGAGATGGGGAGAAATGAGGGCGGGGTGAAGGAAGCAATAAGATACGTAGGGTTTCTTGAGAGACAGGAGGGCGGAGGAGGCAATAAGATACACGGGGTTTCCTAGGAGACAGGAGGGCGGAGGAAGCAATAAGATACATGAAGTTTCCTGGGAGAAAGTCACAAGCCAAGAGACCTTGAAGGAACGGCTCGTATTGTTAAACGTCCAGGCGGGGAAACGGGCACGCCACAACAAAGGGAGACACGCACAGGCGATAAAGTACCGGATACTGGGGAAGAGGGAGTGGATGGAGGGCAGGAAGGGAGGTCATGATGATGGTGGCGGGGAGGAGGAGGAGGAGGAGGAGGACGGGGGTGGTGGCGATGGTGCTGGAGGGGAGGAGGCACGTATTGGTTGACGGTGCTGGAGCAAGGTAGGGAGGGGGTGGCGGCGGTGCTGATGGGGTTGGGGGAGGTGACTGAGGGGGTGATGGAGGGTCAAGAAGCTGGCCCAGGGTAGGAGGGTTGGGGGGGGGGGGAGAAGTGCGAGAGGGTTGGGGCAGGATTACTGTGGGGTCTGGGACCGGGGCCCTCCCCCATGTCAAATGAAAGATCACTCCTTCGAACCTTCGCCCGTCGTGTTTTCACACATGCCCACGTCTGCAAGACTGGTCCCATCGTTTGATCGGAATGATCGTGTGCTTTTTATATTGGGTCGTAAACTTGAATGGTAGCGAAAGAGGAAAAAAAAAAGACTCCAAGTTGGGGAAAGGTACCACCAACAGGGGAGGTCTATGGCCGGGACGCAAATAGAAACATCTTAATCGCACCATTCTCCCCAACCCCCAGCAGTCCCTGCTGTGTGTGTGTGTGGTGTGTGTGTGTGTGTGGGGGGGGGGGGGGGGATAAGTGTTTTTATCCATATTTCACTAACGTTTCCTTGCAGACGTGCGGTAACAGGGAGGAGACGTTGCACTTCCACACTGTGTAATTTACCACTCAGCGTCTGTCTGGGGTTCCTCTAGTGTCTCACGGTTTGTTTGAGGGTTCGGGGCTCGGGCTTCGCCCCGCGGGGTTTCAGACCACCACCAGTCAGGCCCTACATCCGCTGGCCATTCATGTCCTGACGTGGACGCTATGTGAATTCAGATCACGAGTAAGGAAATACCATCGGTTTGTGAATGAAAAAAAAAAGGAGATAGTGTCAATGAGCTTTCATGCCTGACGGGTATTCCATTACCATGTTACCGGGTGTTACTGGTGGCGTGCTGGATGTTACCTGTTAAGCGGAAGTTCCATCGAACAGGAAACACCTGTAAGCCGAGGTACCCTGGCCCCTGCCTGGGCAATTGTCCGCTCCGGTGGTTGGCGCTCATTATGGCGTGCCGCAGACGACGCCTCCGCCACAAAACGGTTGCAGCAGAGCTTCGGCGCGATTTGAAATCCGTCCGGGGACGCGGGTTGGCATGCTTTCCGTGAGTGATTCTGGGAGTGCGATTGCACCTTGCCCTCTCTTGTGTACCACGCCATCGAAGCAGGACTGGTACTCCTCTCTGGAGGATGAGCTGATTCACCTGACCAGTTTTTGTATTTCCGAATCACAGGAGTTGTATGGTGATTTATCACGTGGGTGGCGTAGGTGGCGAAGAGCTTGGCATGTGGGTGTGGACTGGTGAAGACGAATGCCTGCTGAAATCTTCGGGGGCGTCTTCTACCCTCCACAGCAGAGGAAAATAGGTTAAGCATTGGCCAGATAGGTTTGTGTGTGTGTGTGTGTGTGTGTGTGTGTGTGTGTGTGTGTGTGTGTGGGAAGAGGAATGGTGGGGACGCGGACTGATGATACAGTAGTGGATGTCAGCTTCCCCCCCTCCCTGGCTACGCCCAGTGTAACCACGCCTAAACATCCAGCATCTGACACATATAATGTTAACCACAACCATTTGCATCCAGGACATGAGACACATGTGATATCAATTCAGCTGAACACCTGCAGGAAGCACGTGTTTGACTTGCTGTTCGTCGCCTGCTGTGTGGTTCTCTATAGCCGTGTCACTGGGACAGTATTTGTCATATATATGTGTATATATTGCTGTCTTTTTACGGGTAGCTCAGCAGTTACGTAGTATTAAGGAATTATTACTGGCTGATTTAACTGTTTGCTGTAAAGTGTCGGGGGTAATTTGACTTGAGCAATTCTTTTGGGTGAGTTCGTGTGCAGGTGAGGCCGGGACACGATGGTTGGTTGGTGTTGGGTGTGAGAGGCAGGAATGGGGTAGTGTTATTGTTGTTCGTGATGCAACATCTCGTTCACCCACCCCAGCACGTCACCTGTCTCTCACCAGCACCACAACCCCATCATCACCAGACATCACCACCACCACCAGCATCACCCGGAACCACCATCTCTCCCACGCTGACTCCCAAAGTCATTATTACCTCTAATTCAGTGGCTGTCGTTGGGAATATATTGGTGGGGGAGCTGGGTGGTATATGTAGGTGGTAGGTGCATGTGGTTAAGTGTTCATGGTTGCAGAGGGTAACGGTAGGTGGGTATGTCGAGTTGGTGGGTTACATGGTGGATGATGTGTGTTGGTTGACGCTCGGTGCTGTGTTGCTTGCCGTGGGATGGTTTGCCTCTTAAGACACGTCTTACTGCTGAGCAGTAAATCGTGGCTGGTGGTTTGCGTACACGACAGTGTTTGTGTGCGAGGAGTGTGGTTTGTGTGGATTGGTGATTGATTTGAAGTGATGTATCAAAGGTTTGTGTGTGTGTGTGTGTGTGTGTGTGTGTGTGTGTGTGTGTTTAAGTAGGTTTCCCATGAGTCGCCGCGGGGCGTGGAATTCGAGTGTTTGTGTTGGGACGGGTGGAATGCGGCCTGAGGGAGATGAAGAGGAGTGAGTGAAAGTCTTGGGGCTGCCAGGTAAGCCGCCGGCCTTCCTCACCCCACCTCCGAGCGTTTTTTCCCCAACCCACCCCACCGTACCTGTCATCTGCCCCACTGGGGACATTGTCATCATAGTCAGAATTCCCACAGTGCATCTTTAGATTCTACCATCGTCATAACTACATCACAACTGACACCACCATTACGGACTCCATCCACCTGGTAGTCTTGCTCATCACGTAACTTGCCTTTGTCTTTTCCCTCTCCTATGACTATTACTTACACTTTAGCTTCTGGTGACGCCTGTCTCAAGAAAGGGCCCTTGTGATGTCAGTTTCTTTCCCTACACGAGTAAGCTTTGGTACAGTTTGCTAAAAGGCTTCGTACTTACTCCCAAACTCTATTAAGTAGTCTGTCTCATCCCTCCTTACTTATCTGCGAATGTATATTAGATTGGCTTCGAGACTTTGTCCTGGACTAGAACCATCGACATGAAAAAGAAAAAAACTTCGAATATTTTGTTTCCTGAGAGAGAGAGAGAGAGAGAGAGAGAGAGAGAGAGAGAGAGAGAGAGAGAGAGAGAGAGAGAGAGAGAGCAGCGCATGTTGATATTAAGGACGCCTTAGGCTGTACTTTTCATGCATACTTAATAACACTCAAACATTTCTCTCGCCGCCGAAATATCAAGTCAACTTGCACAGCTCGTGTTGGTCTGGTTGTGGTTTGGAACTCGACTGCTGCTTGTTTTGCGGTTCTTTAAGTTGTTTAGAGTCGTCAGTCCGTACCAGTGCGTCGTCAGTCCGCACCCCGGTGCGTCTCTTCGTAGTGTGGAGCGTGCCGTAATGGCTGGCCAGACGTTTGCGTTACTGCGTCGACTCCGAAGGCTTTGCTGACGTTCCCCTCTCCCTTGGTGAGGGCCCCGGTATTTATATGCAGGCCGGCTCATTAACCGCGTTCAGCACGGCGGTAAAAAAGACCCTTGGGTGTGACGGCGTGACCCTTGAGACCTGACTCTTATGGGTTAGGAAGGGCCAGGTCATCATACCCACCAAGGGTCGTATCGCTGTGCTAAAGGGTCATAGCGTCGTGCTTAACTCAGGGTTTAGGCAAGATAGTGTTGTCCAACTGTCCCTTTCGCTCAGCCAAATCTCGAGGGAAATTTTTGTTTTGACAGTGCATTGCATTTTTGCTTGTTATCTTCATTCACTCATTTCTCAGATAGATTGTGTCCCCCCCCCCCCATACCATTAGGCCCACCGTTTTCTGTTAACGGACACCCCAAGCACTGTTGTTAATGTTGTTTGGTATCACACCTTAAGGACTATTGTTAATGTTTTCTGTTCACGGGTACCATAAGGATTGTTGTCACTGTTTCCTGTTAGCAGATACCACCATGACAACATACAAAGACTATTTTTAAATGTTTTAACATTTACCATAAGGACTGTTGTCTCTATTGTTTTCTGTTGATAGATACCACAAGGACTCTTGTTAAAGTTTTCCGTCAACAGAGTCTATAAAAGACTGTTGGTAATGTTTCGCCTTTGGGTTGTGCGGGACATTCCACCTTTGCATCGTCGCCCGTGTCACGTACAGCGACAATGGGACGTAATCTACATGCGACTTTCCTTCGCCTTCTTCACCTAGGCTGTTCCCCACGAGCGTCCTGTGGGGGGGGGGGGGTTCGAACGATCATAAAGATACATATTTGTACGTAGAGACATCCCTGGAGGCACACGTTTACACACTTAGACGCATACAGAGACACGTTACGTGATGAAATTGTGAATGCTGACGGGATACGAATGCTGAAAAAGTTTTGTGACAGAGAAAGGTCAAGAGATGTGGCCCCACGAGTGTGGTAACACCCTCCCCATACTGTGAAATAGGTAAACACACACACACACACACACCACACACACTTGGGCTCGGTACATACACGCATGCATCATACAAATATGTACAGTTATACATACACCTTGCCACACAGACAGACAAAGTTGGAAAGGTAGGCAGAAGATGGTACACAACAGGTGAGGAGTATTCCCTTGCCTACACCCCCCTAGGCAGTAAAGGCATGCACCAGTGGTTCTCATCACCATAAACGGTGGCCAATTGCAGTACGGCTGCGCTCATCGGCTTTATGCTAGTGACTGAGGTCATAGCCCCTCGCCTCCAACACACCCCTGCACCATCCTCTCCCACCACTTCATATCCCCCCACGCTCTCCTCTCCCCACTCTCCCAGCTACCGTCATTGGCTCTTTGTGTATTTTTCCCCCCATCTTGTATTGGTTTTTCCTTGATTTCGTTTCTTTTGTAGGGAGTTCTTCCTCCCTTGTATGTGTGTGTGTGTGTGTGTGTGTGTGTGTGTGTGGGCGTGGACGTGTGGGTATATACTCAGACTGGTCTCCTCAGGACGCTCTCCTGTTCTTCCAGGAAGACACTACACCTTTGTTCCCCCTTCTCCCAAATGGAGCTCACTAGTCCATCGTGGAAGCCATGTGTCTTGCACTGGAAGCTTCGTTGGTTCTCCTGGAAGTCTCTTTATTTTTTCTTGGGAACTTCTTACTGTCCTAGCGGAAGCCATTAATTCTACTTTGGAAGTCTTTTTCCATTCATAGGAGACCAGGAAGCCTTCTTTTATCCCATGGAAACTCTCTTGTTTCCCTTGGAAGCTTTCAGGTTTTTAAAGAAAACCATCTTTCTCTTAGAGACTTCATCGTTTTTATACCCACAAGTCTCGCATCTTCCGGAAGCCCCCTTGTTTCTGGTGGAAACCCTTACGTTTCTCCAGAAATCTTTTTTCATCGAAACAAAGGAACGACACAGCAGCTTCATGGTAGACCCAGCTTCTTTGCAGAAGGGTTTCAGAGACCATCGTAAAGTATCAAAGCAAACCAAAGGCCTTGGCTGAGCTGTGGGGTTCTATCTCCGAAACCATCGTAAGGTAATAAACACAGTAGGGTTAGATCAGAAGCCGAGCTGTGGAAATAGTAAACTTCCAAAATCTCTTTACGTTATACGTAAGGTCTTCTAACGAGCTGTTGGGGTAGAAGACCTCCGAAACCATCGTAGGGTAAACGTAAGTTAAGGTCCTAAACAGAGTTGTAGAGGACCTCCGAAACCATCGTAAAGTATACGTAAAGTAAGTAAGGTCCAAGACCGTGCTGTGGAGGTAAAGGAGTTTACGAAATCATGGTAAGGTTTATGAAAGGTAAGGTCTGGTGTGTCCCTCAGAAGCTAATGGGGTCTTCCAGTAGGCTATCTCGTCATAGAAGCTTTCTTGCCCCGCGGGGGGAAAACTTATATGTTTTCCTCTGGAGAATTTCATCACTTCAGGAGTCACTATTCATGCTCACTGAAAAGATTCAGAAGGGTTTGCATTCCTCTAAAAAGCACACCCTTGTACTTCAGAAGGTACCCTACCTCCCCGAACCTCTCTTCCCCCAGACAAAAAACTCTTCTCCCTTCACATAAAAAGCCCTTACCCCGCTCCCCTCCTCCAAGCCTCCGTCCGGTTTTTACTGCCAGTAAAGGCGTTAGGTGGAAAAGGTGTTTTATATGCCCGGGTGTTTGTGTTGTTGCCAGGAGCCCCGGGCAATAGTTGCCCATCCGCATAGGAACTGTTCCTCGTCAGGAGTCATTCCTGAAAAGTCGGAGGTCCGAGATATGATCAGCGTGAAAACAGGACACCGAAGCTTTGTTAGGTAGAGGCCAGCAACATTGGCGTGTGTAGCCAGGATGACTGGCATTCCAGTCCCGAAATATCCTTGGTATTTGAGTCTCTGGATGTTATACGTTTCGTTAGAGTATGTCCTGTGGCGTTAATATATCATCCACCGCTGATAAAGTTCCTTACAGCGTATTCGCAAGTATCATTGTTGACGTGTGTTCGAGAGTTGATGGGCGAAATCCTATGCGTAAAGATGATCAGACGCAACAGAGGGAAGAAAACATGTGAAGCAGTGGTTCTCGACCTAACACAAAGCCTAGAGTCACAAAGAAGGAGAATTGCAACATGGAAATCCCGTTGGGTCGCTTTAGTTGGTCTAGCAACAGAGATAGAGAGACAGAGACGGAGAGAGAAAGTGAGCGTGAACGAGATGTTTAAACACGGGGGAGCTGGAGAAAGCAGAACTGACCTTTTGAGAAAATTCAGCCCGTGGGGGTGTATTTAGTACGGGACATGACGTTCCAGCGAGAGTTGCCGGCGGTGTCTGGAATAAGGGACCGAGCTGCTCATGTACTTGTTCCAGAAACTCCTGCCAATGTCCTTGTTCCAGGAGCTTCTTTTTGGTATACTTGTTGCATGAGGTGCTGGTGTGCTTACTCCAGGAGGTGTTTGTACTTGTTTCAGGAGGTGTTGATGTGCATGTTCCGGGAGCTTCTGGGGTAGTACTTGGTCCAGGAGCTGTTGGTGTTCTTGTTCCAGGAGCTTCTGTTGGTGTACTTGTTCCGAGAGGTGTTGGTCTACTAGTTCCAGGAGCTTCTGTTGGTGTACTCGCTCCAGGAGGTATTGAAATACTTGATCCCGGAGCTGCTGCTGTTCTTCTTCATGGAGCTTCTGTTGGTGCTGGTCTTCTAGTAGCTGCTATGTGTGCAGTTGTTTCAAGAACTGCTGGTGTACGTGTTCCATGAATACTACTAGTGTACTTGTTCCAGGAGCTTCTACGAAGGTACATCGTCCAGGAACTGTTATTGTATTTGTTCAGGTATACGTGGTTCAAGAATACTGTGGGTGTTCTTGTCGGGGGGGGGGGGGGGTGCTGGTGTACTTGTTCCAAAAAGTGCTGGCGTACCTGCTCCAGGGAGCACTGCATGGTGTACATGTTCTTAGAACTGCTATGGTGTACGCGTTCTAATGTAAGTGTTCCAGGAGTTGCTACTGGGGTACGTCTTATAGGTACTCCAGCTGATGTATGTGTACCCTGGAACTTTTACTGGTATACATATACCAGGAACTATGCTAGGTGTACTTGTTCCATGAACTGCTACTGTTGTACAGGTTGCAGGAACTGTCCTAGTCGCTAATGTGTTGGAGGCATCATGGCCGCCACGAATAATGATTTTCGTGTAGAAAATAGGGCTGAGTGAGGGCTCTGGATGCATCACGGAAAATGTATGGTTAAGAATGGAGAATGACAGGTTCTGGGGTAGAGAGGGAAAGGGAGGGGAAGGCTGTAAGGTAGAGCTGAGATGGAAATTTGAAAGGGGAGATCAAATGTGATATTGGGAAGTAGTATGGAAGAGAGAGACGGAGGAGAATGGCAAATGGGGAGGAGAGCAGGGTATGCCAAAAGCTAAAAGAAGGAAGGGAAATGGGAGGTGGAGAGTTGAAAACGCAGTATGAAAATGTGAAAAGAAAAAAAAAGATGGATGAAAGAGGTGGTAAAGAAGGCGAAGGAGAATAAAAAGGGAGGGAGGAAGATGGAAACAAGACAGGAGGCAGAGGAGGTAAACTACATTTGGGTGCTGACTAGGCTGAGGGGGGGAGAGATCGAAGAAATAAGAAGGGAAGGAAACAGAGTTAAGTATGGAAGAAGGAAGGAGGTAGAGGGAGGTGGAGATGGGGTCGGGCTTTGGACAGGGAAGAAGGAAGGTTAATGGAGGTAGTGATGGGAGTTGTTCCCCTGATGGCCCTCCAGCAAAACGACTGTTGGTCTGGCCTTGGATTATTTCCGTCCAGTGGTCGTGTAGTTTGTTGTTTCTGTTGTTAGTCTGCAGCGAGGGTGAGCCTCGTTCCGTGGCCATGAGGCTTGGCATTTCTAAAGCTGTTGTTATACACCAGTACTGTTAGCCAGCAGCAAAATGACACCGTAACTGTCAACCTTCATTATCAACGGTAGCAGATGATAACAGTTGACTCTAGCTCTAAATTATCACCAGCAAAAGAATAACATTTTGTTTTTTATCAAGTAGTTTTGAGATGTTTGTTAGATGTTACTATTCTTAGCTAGGTGTTCTTTCGAGTTTTGATGTAGAATGTTTTAGGTGTTCTCCTCTTGTATCGCCTGTGTTCATGCCTTAGTTGTAGGGGTAAAAAGAAGAAAAAAAAAGCAAATTATGGATATGTTTATCACCTTTCATCATTTGATTTTATGCCTCACACACTGTATTTGGAAGTTACATTTTGGTGGGATTGTAGTCTCTCAAGCTAGTTCCTTCCCGTAGGTAGTGTGTGTGTGTGTGTGTGTGTACTGTTGAGTTGCTAAGTGGGAACTGCTTTCACCTGAGGCTGTGGATTATGAACATTATAGTAAGGGAGGAAGATACATCCATCCACTGACGATGTTGAATAACACGTGAAGCAAATCTTTTTCATCTGTCAGGTCTCGACAGAGGGAAGAGGAAAGCTTCCCGTTACAGACTGGGAAGTCATCGTACTTGAAATATGTTCCAGGAATACCTGGATCACATTGGTACTGTTTTAATGATTTTGGAGGGAGTCAGGTGAATGCCCACCGGTGTTACCTAAACTGTAGACTTACATAAGATGGGGAGGAGGGCCTCGCTCATACGACCTTGGCGGACTCCAGTCGCAGGGCGTGTTCCCTAGATTGGGTGTGTCTTTCAGGCGAGGGAAGGTGTGGGTGGTGGGGAGGTTACGTTAGAAGGCGACCTACTGAAGCATGTTAAGATTTCTTGCGACGTCGAGGAAGCGCGAAGCCGTGGCGTATGTGATGCGTTGCTTGAGTGAAACCATTTTCCTCTGTCCATATCACCATATGGCCAGGTCGGGTCTCATGGTCTATGTGCATGTTGATCAAGGTGAGCCAGGGCTCCGGGGTAGGGCAGCCGACGTACCGGGGTCCCAGCGTGTCGAGGCTAGTTGGTCGGAACGAATGGGGGACTTGCAGTCAGGTGAGCATATGAGTTCCTGGGCCGTTGAACCTCGTTGCTAGGAGGTGGATGTATTGAGGCTCCGTCTGCTAGGTGAGCTGGGTAAGGTGAAACCAAATCCTTTTGTAATAGATGGATAGAGGCTTCAAGGGTCTGTGTGTAACAGGGTTTCTTGAGGTAAAACCGAAGCTTTCTGGCTGTTGGTCTCACGCTCTGAGGACACAGTAGACAAAGAGAGCTAGGATATCCAAGCCTCCAGCGACCATATGAGACGAGGCTTTCTGGTGTGGGTCAGACATTACGTCGAAAACGTTGAGAAATGAGTTTTGGAGCCTTCGTCAACGAAGTGAGGCTCCCAGGCCAAGGCTAACCAAGTCTCTAACGACTGTTATTCGGAGCCAGGATGAGCCTCCAAATAGTAGGTTAGCTAGGATATGGAACCCTCCAACAATTAAGTTGGCATACGGTTTAAGAGCTACGCTAAGGCTCCAACAACTAGTTGAATTAAGCTCAAGCTGCGGTATCCAAATTTTGGGAGACTATGTTGAACTTAGGCTCCGACTTCTAGATAAGTAGGGCTCCAGAGGTTGGATCAGCATAGTTTCCGGCGACATATGGCTTCGCAGTGTGGGCAGCTGGACTCAAACGACAGGGCAGGGCGCGCAGCAGGTGTCGATTCAGTAACCGGCAGTGTGAGGTTGGTTTTTGTGAGGTCAGAGTGGAAGAGGTCAGACGCCCTCTGGTCCCTGGTCGAGGTCGCCCAGACGTCGACACAATGTGTTCCTTGTGCATGACCGTGTTACCTCATTGTCTGGCAGGTCAGTGCCACCCCTGCACCAGGTGATGCCAGACGCCAGAATCCGGTCAGTAGTGAGAGTGGTCGGTGGAAAATCCGTGCGTGGAAAGTAGCGAAGTCTTTGCTTGTGGGAAATGCTCGGTGGATGTGATTGTGAGAGAGTCCAGGATCCGTCACGACTTTGTGCTCTGCATGCGCTCAGAGGAAGCGTTGTGAGACACCTGGTGCGGTTTCACAAGAGTGAAGGCACGTTGCCACGGGCTTATAAGGCCATGCGTACGTGCATATGTGTGTTTGTCGGAGTAGCGCGAGCAGGACGGCCTTCACGGTTCCGTTAGGTCGGTGCAGGAACCTTCGCTCTCTGCCAGCGAGGGGGAGGGAGTTCAATGGCGGACACACCTGAACCACTGGCCAGCCTTACCTTTGTCTGCTGGGCGGGTCGAGATAGCGGTAATATAGGTGTACATAGGAAAGCCAGATAACAAAAGACGTGATGGTCTGCGTCGCCGTTGTTTGCTGGAGGACGGCGATTCAAGGGCAAGATGACGGAAGACCTGATGGCCTAAGATGAAGATATCTCCTGAAGGATAGAAATAGTATCCAAGATTGTTAACCTTTACAGATGGAGACTGGATAGGAAAGGAGAAGGCGGACGGGGTCGGGGTCTCATAACTTGTTCCTTGAAGGAACATGCTGCATCAGTAGCGTTAATTTACTTGATGACTCAGGCCCTTCGTGCATTTTTCTTTTCATCGTCTCGTCTCTTTCAGAATAACCTGCCAACATTCGTGAAGTCAGCGTCAATTATGTACTTTGTCATGTGTGTGCAGAACTGAAAGGTACTTACTGTCAAGTACATTACCATAATTATACGCCCGCACCGTCATTACGACTTAACGAGCTGATGATATACCAGTGTCGGAGTCGTAAGTGAAGTGCCCTTTGTCGCAGACGACGGCCAGCCGGAAGAACTAGGGTGTGGGCGGCACCAGTTCCAGCCGCCTTCAGCATGAATTACTGTCACCTTATTGCCTGCTGCCTGTCCCTTTGACATCTCACAGCATGATGGGACGACCCTTGATCACGACGGTACTTGTTTTATGCTTTGATGGTTAGGTATTTGAACCTGAGCTTTTAAGGTCAGGTTTAAAGGCCAAGCCATCATCATCATACCCAAGAGTCGCTCCATCGCACTCGAGGATCGCACTCACGGGCTCAAGGGTCGTAATGTCGTGCTCAGGAAGTGTCCACGAGCCATTGACTCCCTCTCCCACCGAGAGGACCTCCTTTGCCCTTAAAAATAACCACAGTTATTTTCGTCCAGATATTGATGACGAGGTTATTTCTGGAAGTAATAACAAGCTGTGGCCGCCATGTGTCAGGCTTTGTATGGTCGGTCCTGAACCACACGTAGGCCGAAAATGATGGCATCCTCTGTCCCGAGCTGGGGCGTGGGAGGCGCCGTGGGAGTGAGCTTGGCTGGGGATAATGTCCAGATGGGCGTCTTAGGCGTCTTCTTTGTTCAAGAGGCAAGATAGAGCCTGTGGTGTACAGTGGGTTCTATGGTTTATAGTGGGGTCTGTTGTTGTTTCTGTGGTCTTTCGATGTAATATGTGAGGGTGTTCGACGCTAGCCCTGCCATTAAGGTTAGATATCGTTGTAGGTAATCGTACGTAGGTAGGTACGCACACTTACACTCTCTCTCTCTCTCTCTCTCTCTCTCTCTCTCTCTCTCTCTCTCTCTCTCTCTCTCTCTCTCTCTCTCTCTCGTAGAAGGATAGCATTACCAGCCTCAGGAGTACCGGTGGCATGTTCAGTGTTGCACAGTGTTACCGTCAGGTGTGGGGGCTCCCAGTGTGATAAATCTTTACACGTTATATAAGGAGTCGCTGTGTCTAGAGCGGTGTGGTTGACATGACTCAAAAAAAGTTGGTTTGTCCTCTTGGGCGGCGTCTCTCTCTCTCTCTCTCTCTCTCTCTCTCTCTCTCTCTCTCTCTCTCTCTCTCTCTCTCTCTCTCTCTCTCTCTCTCTCTCTCTCTCATTCTCGTATATTTACACCTTCTAGCCCCAGGAGTCCCCTCTAGAAATTTTTGCACTCAGACCCTTTCAGTTTGTTCAGTTGACTGAGAATACACTTTTGTACGAAGTGCGTGGATTATCGTGGATCCTTGGGTTGCGCAGAGCTGTCGTTGGCTTATTATGTTTTCTTTTTTTTGCAGCACAACAAAAAACCGCAGAGGCTCTGCACTGCCTTCTAATCCTGCTTCAACAAACACGCGTTTGGTTCACAGTTCTTTTCTCTGCACTCCAAACAAATGGAGAATCTTTGTTCAGAATTTGTAATTTGTAAATTTTGTCCCTCTACGACACACACACACACACACATACACACACACACACACACACACACACACACACACACACATATATATATATATATATATATATATATATATATATATATATATATATATATATATATATATTGAGGCGTGTTGGCGATGGTTTCCATGGCAATGTGCGCCTGGCTGTCATGAGCTGAACCTTCCATTAACCTCTGCTGGGCGTAGGGGGGTGAGGTTGGGGGGGTTAGAGGAAGGCTGTCCCTCCCCCTCCCCAAGCTTCCGGCCACACGTGAAAATTGTTTGATATCTAGTAACTTGTTGTGTGTGTGTGTGTGTGTGTGTGTGTGTGTGTGTGTGTGTGTGTGTGTGTGTCAGTACTATTTGTGTGTTACGAGGAGAGAGTTATACCCAAATATATCCTTTGTGTGTGTACACACACACACACACCGCAGCTTAAGCCAGGTACCCGTTTATCGACCAGCCCCGAGGGGAGGATGAACACCTGGGTTGGCATTGGGCCGACTGCCTATGTGTGTGTGTGTGTGATGCATTTCATTGTTGTCGTTCCCCTGACCCCTTAGAGCGCGATGACACTGCCCTTCGGTATGATGGTTTAACCCTTGGACTGGCCCTTAAGGGTCAGGTCAGATATCATACCATGAAACCCACTGTTCGTACCCTCGTGCTCATGAGGTTAACGAGAAGTACAAAGAACAAGAATATAAGGGATTAGGTACAATAGATTTTTATTTTAGTCTCCTCCCAAAAGCTTGGCTCACAGGTTGGATTTTAGCATAGCTTAGCACATTACCCAATCACCCTATATCTCTGGCTCATGGAGGATGTCTCATTTAGACGTCTTGTTTACCTCCCAAACAACAACAAAAGTAGGTAGTCACAAGCCTCGCAAAACTGTTGGGTAATCAGTCGTGGAAATGTTATTTCATTTTGTCGAACCTTTCCTACGTGTTGGGAAATGACTTACGAGTTCGTAGGGTCTCCACGAATGCCTCTGCATTCGCATATCTGTATATACGCATCGTATACGCATATCTGTGTATACACATCATGTACGCCTATCTGTGTAGCGTCGTCTCTAGTTTTTTTTTTAAAACCTCTGCCTTTGCTGAGTCATGATAGAATTTAGTCAGACGCCTGGGTATAATACTAGATTTATCAGTCCTTACGTCAGGATTGGGAATGGCGACGATTCCCTTATCTTTACGTAACGTGATATTATGTATCCAGGTTTGTAACTCTTAGCTTACCGCCTGCCGTCGCTTCGTAGTGAATCATCCCTGATCATGGATCACACTTGGTGGGGTTTGTCGTTGCGTCGGTACGTGTAACGTGTGTGGTTTTGTCTCCGTCACCACCATTATTGTTAGATCTCGCTCGATATTTGTGTTAGGCCACACGTATTATCAACCCCTTCATTATCCGCTCTCGTTAGATGATGTTCTAATTAAGTGCGGTAAGATTAGGGCTACTTGAATTATTGTCCCTGAGATTGGTTGAAGGCGAGTCAGTCAGGCATCTTTGCTTCCATAGGTTCGTCGTGAATATCGTCTCCAGGAGCTGACTCGGAAGAGGAAGAAGTTACGAATTTGTATGTGTCTTGTGAGGTGAATTTATACGTGTCTTGTGAGGTGACTCATTCTCAGTTGATGTCCTGAGATGGAGTTTTGATTATCTTTTCGTATACAAACACATCCTTGCGCTACATGTATCAGGAGGTTAAGTCTCTGATAGCTCGCCTCCTTACAGACGGATTTCTTGATAGTGATTATATATATTTTATATATATTTTTCGTATATTAGTGTGTTTGTGTGTGTCTGTGTAAAGCGGAAGCTTGGCTCAGCTTCAGCTACGTAATGACGTTACATTGTACAGCATTGCCCAGATCCGAATCAGCTCTGCTTCGTATGTGACACGCGAGAGCCGGAATGCCGAGGCATTTCCAGAACGTAT
>NC_092244.1:9076381-9113881 GCF_036320965.1 Panulirus ornatus | reverse complement strand
TTTTATCTTTTTTTTTTTTTTAGTCGTTAACTGGGTCGGTCTGTCCATCTTCTTTCACTGTGTCTTAGTGAAATAATATATTTAGAATTCATTGCCAAGAACTTTCTCTCCACGGATTTCTTTGGTGCTCACTCACACGGTATTTGAGCAAACTTTTTATTCTGATGTGTTTCACGTGAGACGTGGCCATTGTAATGGTGTTACAGCAAAGTTTCGAATGTTCTTAATGCTAATGAAGAATTTTTCCAAAGGTAGTGATGTCGATGAATATAACTTAGAAACGTCATTGTAAAGTCTATCGGCTCAGCTTGAGGCTGTGTCTAGTGACAAATGATTGTGGTTTCTTTTTCGTGCTTTGAGTGAATAACGTGTCATTAGCATATTTTTTGTCTTGAGATGAAGTTCCTGTGATGGATCTGTGCCAAGAATTTTTTTTTCCCCGTGACTCCCCTGTATTTCTCAGAACTGAAGCTGTCGACGAGGCACATGGAATGTCGACTACAGAGAGATTAGACCCGTAATATTTTATCGAAGATTTTTTCCAGAGCATTGCTTCTTGAGGTTAATGACTTATATTATGATGGTAAGCGATAATGGTGAAGACGACATGTCCCCCCCGAAGGATTTTATGTCTCATAATAATGTTACCCAGCAGGATGGATGGCTAATGATTGTAAATCATTAAGCTGTTACGTCAGTCGACTCATGAATATTCATCTTGGCATACCTGTGCTCGTGTGGAAGCTACTTTAGATCCCTTTCCATCTTCCTCACTGTTGTCGATCTCTGTCATTCAACCCTCGAGCATCAGTGACGGTGCGGATGAGAGGCTTAGGCCATCGTCCCTTTAAGGGATCGCATCGTCTAGCTCAAGGGGGTTAGAGCGTGTTACCCGCGATACGAAGCTTCGAACAAGGTAGTGGCACCCACACGCCTGTGCCCGGATGTCAGTGAGTAGGCTCGAGTATCTCACGACGGACTCGGGTCTTTTTGAAGCATTCCTCTCCAACCCCCAAGGAGCAAGGCGAGTAAGTATAACGATAAAAGTGAGTCAGTTACTTGGAGGGGGGAAAAAAGTTTTTCTGTTCGAAGAGTATTATAGTGGCGTGGGGCGATCCCAGTCTTATGGCTTTCGGCCGTTTTCGTGCGGCGGACTGGTGTAAAGAACGAGTTATGCGGGGGCCGGGAGGGCGCCAAGTGTCTTGCAATTGGTGATGTTTACTAAACTTGGATGTTGGGATGTGGAGGAGCAGAGCGGTGCAGGGGGATGGGAGGTAGGGTGTTCTGCGCCCCCGTTGAGCACGGCGGGGTACAACCCTGGAGGACAACGGTCCAAGGCTTAAGCACGACAGTAGGACCCTTGACGACAACGGTCCAAGGCTCGAGCACGACGGTACGACCCTTGAGGACAACGGAATGAGGCTTGAGGATGACGATGCGACCCTTAAGCATTGACGGTACGATCATTGGCCATGACGGTACGACCCCTGATTATGACAGCACGACCTTTTGCTGCGATAGCTTTTTCTTTAAAGGTAAGGTATTTGTGGATGGGTACATAAACATGTATTACTTGGTGTGTCAAAAGGTATTAAAAGACTGCATTACACATGATGGTCCTGCACCTTCAAAGAGAAAGGCTCGAGTAGTGTTTACTGCTTGAGAACGAAACTATGTCAGAGTATTTTCGTTAAATTATAGCATTACGTGGGAGAGAATTGTATGTATTACTTGTGTGTGTGTGTGTATATATATATATATATATATATATATATATATATATATATATATATATATATATATATATATATATATATATATTGTCTTTATGCCTTGCTTGTCCGCCGTTTCCCACGATAGCGAGGTAACACCACGAACAGACGGAAGAATGGCCTCACTTGGCGTTATCCGCTCTCCAGCTGTCATGCATAAACACAGTGGCACGGTGGTCAAGGGGAGGTTGAGGAGCAGACAGGTCCTGGAGGTCCATCTCGGTCTGTGGTGGGAGAATACGGCCGGCACGAGGAGTAACCCCCTCCTCCCAGATGACAATAGCCGGAACGTCGAGAATGTGGCCAGTGTGAATAATAGATCGTCCCCCTCCATGAAGGACATGGGGCCAGCATTAGTGACATGACCATGAGACAATATCCACAGAAAAATGTCTGCTGGAGTTGACACTGTAAACTGCTTTTGCAAGTGAAGGGAGGAATGTCTGCCGGTGATGGTGCACAGTATACATAACAAGTAAACAGAAGAAAATAATCATGATTTTAAAAGGCTTGGACTACAAGGGAGAAGATTACTGATGGAGTCTGAAAGAATGTTAAAGAGAGCATGGTAGTGGAGGAAAATGGCTCTCTAGTATTGCCCTGCACTCTCTCTCTCTCTCTCTCTCTCTCTCTCTCTCTCTCTCTCTCTCTCTCTCTCTCTATATATATATATATATATATATATATATATATATATATATATATATATATATATATATTGTTATATTATCCCTCATCCCTCACACATTTAAAGAAGCCTGCTTGCCACATGGTTCCTCTTAAGTTGAAAACTTTACGTAGCGTAAAGCATCTCAGACTCTGGTCGAGCCGTACTAGGGGAAGGTGAGGGATACACGGCGGTGTGAGAACCAGTGGGCCGAATATCTTCCCATCGGGGGACTGGTTAGGTATGCAAATATACCAACCCTTTTCTTTTTCCCACTGAAGACCCACCAGCAGCCGCTCCCACATATTGCTAAGGGGCTCGACACAGTTGATGGATGTCGAGTTCTGCAGGTGTTCCGTTGTTCTGCAAGAAGAGAAGGTTCGGTCTTTGTGCGTCAGTGAGAGCAGCCGACCGTCGGTGTCTGAACGTTGCCTCTGGATGTTACCAAAACTGAAAGGAAGGGTAAATTGGATCGTATAGATACGTTTAAGGCTCAGGTCAAGGACAGAAGTCCCGACTTTGGTAAGACTTCAGAAGGATAAAAATGGGATATATATATATATATATATATATATATATATATATATATATATATATATATATATATATATATATATATATATACATATATATTATGTGTGTATGTGAGAGATTTATACTGTAGACTAGACGGCTGCTTGTCGTATTACAGGCTATATTTAGAGATCGGACCCTCACCAGCGGGCATTGGTAATATTATGAGAGCGGCGCCTCTGTTGCCACCATTAGTGGTGTAAGCGGACACCCTGCCACCGCCGACCTGAAATAGTGGCAGCTGTGCCGATGGGGAGACAGCACATGGCGGTATGGTGGTATGTTCATGGGACTGGTAGGCGGTGGTGCGGGTGCTTGTGGGTTTCATTGTGCTTGTGGTGTTGATGGTGATGATGCACCGGTAGTGGTGATGGTGGTTCTTGTGAAGGTGTTGAGGGCACGTGTGGTAGTGATGGTGATAATAGCGATGGTGATAGCGATGGCGCGGGTGTTCATGATAACGGCGACTTTGGTGGCACCGGCGAATTTTACGGTGGCAGGTGGGGTGATGTGGCGGTGGTGGTGGTAGAGTTGATGTTGATGATGTTGGCAATGACGGTGGTGGCATTGGCGGTAACAGATGAGAGTAGTGATTGTGATGATGGCAGGTGTGGTGGGTGGTGTTGGTGGTAATGGTGGTGCGTGGTGTGAGAGGTCAGTGCTTGCGTGTGTGTGTGTGTGTGTGTGTGTGAGTGCATCAGGCCAGGTACCTCACCCCTGGGGCAGTTGTCTGGCTGGTCTCTCTGTCTGCCCTGCCCACAGTCGTGCCTCACACACACACACACACACACACACACACACACACACACACACACACACACACACTGCTTGAACAGTGGCCGAGAGAGAGAGAGAGAGAGAGAGAGAGAGAGAGAGAGAGAGAGAGAGAGAGAGAGAGAGAGAGAGAGAGAGAGAGAGAGAGATTTGAATGTACATTTCCGGAGGGGGTTGCAGGTATGTGTTCAGTAATAACAATGAGAACCTTTGGACTTGAGAGCGGCCAGGCATCCTTCAGCAGGACACTGTAGGATCTCTGCGTTAGGGGGTGTGATCCCTCCTGGAGCTTCGCCACTGGCAAGACAGGGGAGGAGGGAGGTTGATTGACCGGCGGAGGTAGAGATAAGAGAGGTAAAGAAGACTGAATTGAATGGATGGCGGGGAGTTGTTAGAGTGCGTGTGTCGTGTTAGGGTTGGAGAGGGGGGGGGGACTGGAATGTTGGGGGTGAGAGCATGGGGGTCTGGTGGGGGGAGGAGGGGTGGAAGGCAGGATGGGGTTCGGGTGGGAGGACGCAACACCGTGGGAGGACGTGGGACTGGCACAAAAGATGGCTAGGAATGCGATGCTGGATGGTGGGTGTGCTTACATAAGGCGGAGAACTGAGAGGCAAGACGCTGATACTTGGGAGTGTGGTTGTGTAGACGATGGGTGAGGTGGTAGGTGAGGGGAGGTTATTGTTGTGAGGTAGTGGGCGGGTGTGGTGATTGTTGAGGTGGATGGCGGGTGAAGTGGTTACTGGATGTTTAGGGGTGATAGTTGAGGTGACTGGTGGGTGGAGGTAATGGTTGAGGATGTGGATGGGTGTGGTGATGGTTGAGGTGACTGGTGGGTGGAGGTAATGGTTGAGGGGTGGGTAGGTGTGGTGATGGTTGAGGTGGGGGGAGTGAGTGAGAAGGTTGCTGTGCTTCAGGGACATTGTCGAGGACGTTTGCGGTGGGAGGCTGAGGAAGCTTTCTGGGTCGACCTGTGTGGGTTATGACCTACTGACACTTCGGCATTTTTCTCGTAACGGAATAATTACCTTATGAACCATTTCTGTCCTAAACGAGGATGATAACGATGTCATTCTGTATTACCGCCGGTGTGGTTGGTCCTCTGTGTGACGGGGTCTGGAGGCGCAGAGGGCGATGGTGATGATGGAAGGGGTGTGAGTTATGGTGATGATGGCACGGGAAGAGTTGAGCGATGGTGATGGCAAGACTGGTGATACAGGGGGTTGAATTATGATGACAGCGACGGTGGAGGAAAAACGAGGAGGGGAGTGGTGCTCTTGTGTGGCGACCGGGGACGGTTGTGATGGAGACGATGAGGGAGGGAGTAATGAAGGGGTGTTGAGGGTGGAGTTGGTGATTATGCGGCGGGTCCTGTCAATCCGGCCTGCAGCTCGGTTTTATCCTCCAGGATAAAGACATTGAAATTACGGCCGGCTTCGGTATATGATCACCAGGCGACGTTGTTTGCGCTCAGGGATGAGCGAGAGACATCTTGCATTGTCAGGGTTAACGATTTCACATTTGATTGATTTGATTCTCATTTACAGGGGCATAATGCGTCTGTGTATCCCAGTGGGAAAAGATGAGGACTGCGCCCGCGCGTCTCATTAGCTATGTGTAATTAACTATTTATACAGTACGAGGAGAGTTCTACACTCGTGGGCGCCTCGTCTTCCTTAGCTTTCAAGTAGTCTCTGAAACCTTGTACCCATCTTTTTTTTTGGCTGAGGAGGCTCCTTTTGATGGCCTGTGGTTACACAGGTGGTGCATCACGCCAAGAACTGTACGTTGTCAGTATCATGCAGCTGATTTAGAAACTTAAGAGTCTCTCTCTCTCTCTCTCTCTCTCTCTCTCTCTCTCTCTCTCTCTCTCTCTCTCTCTCTCTCTCTCTCTCTCTCCATGATAAGTAGTTTTGTAGCCCTCAGCCTGTCATTTTAGCTCTTTCCTCTTAATTTAGGTAACATCTTCAGTTGCTCTTTTTTTTTTTCTACACTTTCTACTCTGTGTACCCTGTGTGTGTGTGATTACTATTTTTGATTGCTGTTTGTGTGTTACGGGAGATAGTTATACACTCGAGCTGCCCCGTCTTTTAACCTTGTATCTATGTATCATGACTTTACTCCTGCGTATGTACACACACACACACACACACACACACACACACACACACACACACACACACACACACACACACACACACACCCAAGCCTAAGCCAGGTACTAATATATCTACCAACCCGGAGGGGAGGATGAACACCTGGGTTGTGTGTAAGCAAACTACCACACCTAGGATTGGAACACATGTAGGTTCTTAACTCCGGATTGGTCAGTGCCAACTCATGGTCAACAACGCTAATCATGACAAGGAGGCCCGTGTGTGAGTGTGTTTCGCGTCCCCTCTCACTACCTCTTTTGATGGGAGTAGTTGGGAATGGATGGATGAGTTGATGCCCTGTGGTTGAGATGAGTTTAGGTGGATTGGGTTGGTACAAAGGTGAGATGCGCAGAACGCGAGTGGTTGGATGGGTGGGGAGGTGATGGTTTAGTCGGTTTAGGGTGATGGCTGTGCTTGAGGGAGGAGGAGATGGGCTAGAGGAGTAAGTGGGAAGGCCAGGTGTGGGTGGTAATGGTCGTGGACTTGGGAGAAGTAAGGGTGTGGGGCGGACGAGGGAGGCAGGTCCCTACTAGGGAGCGGGGACAGTTTTTCTTTTGCAATGCGTGGCAGTCATCCAAGCTAGCAGTCACCCTAAGTGGTAGCCAACCTAAATGACAGTCCCCCGAGCTGACAGTCGGCCTAAGTGTGTCGCCCGAGCTTGATCTCCCTCGCTGGCGGTCACCATAGTTGGCAGTCCTTTGCAGCAATGTAAGCGAGGAACTTCCACACTAGTGTAATACATGGTTCCAGGAAAGGGGTGAAGACCGCTGCCTCTCCGGTCGTTATATGCTTGGCGGAGGCAGAGGAGGAAATTAACTCCTAGGTTCGCAGAAGATGAAACTACACAGTCTGGATGTAGTTCACTAAAGGATTAATGGGGTTGTTTCACATATCGAAATTTACGACGTAGCCAGGCAATTGTTTGAGTGATTTACTGGATTTCGTAGGTTTATTGCAGTGAAATCAGTTCTTTATAACAACAGAAAATTGCTTGCTGTTTAACGGAAATAAATTTCAGGTGCGTACTAAGGCTTAACAGAATATTAAGAGGTAAACATCATTGTATCTTGTCTGTAAGGAGAGATACCAAAGGTCGGGGAGTAAATGTCAGATAAGCTTCTCCTCAGCGAACATAACAGAGCAACAGCTGCCCCCCCCGAGAAGTAATGGCAGGCTGGATTTTGCGAACCCTCAAGACGAGAGAAGGCAAAACAGGATGGCATTAATCTTCAGAGGACTTATCGTTCTGCAGACTGGACTAATGATTTCTGCCAGCATCACTCTCCAAGATGGCTTAAGATTTTCCAGAAAGAAAGATATGCAAAGAACGTTACAGCCCACGCTGACTCACTGGTTAAAGAAAGAAAAAGATCACACTTTTAGGAAGGACTGAACGTACCCAGACTCTATTTATCGATAGGGAAGACAAGAAAGCTATAAATATGAACACAATAAAACTACTGTCAGCATTGGTCCCATATTTACACCTAAAAATCATTCCCTTTTGGCGTGACGGGCACTGAAAAATGTAAGATACCAGCACAAATATCCAAATTTTTCAAAACTATATATAAAGAGAGAGAGAGAGAGAGAGAGAGAGAGAGAGAGAGAGAGAGAGAGAGAGAAAATCTGAAAGACCCGGGACTCAAAACTCTCTGTGTCACTGTCTGTATGAATGGCAGTGAAATGGGCCACGTATTTGAGAAACTTGAGGACCCGTTGAATAGATAACAATCATACAGAGTACATGATTAGCCAGTTGTGGAGGGACGCTGCCTTTCGTACACCTCAGTGGCCGCGGTCTCAAATAACAGCTTGGTCTGAGACCGAACACTGAAGTCAGAAACGAATCTATTTATTCTTCCTCCTACACACACACGCACACACACCCTAGTGTTACGTCAGTGAAGGGGGTCCACCGTCGTCACTGCTTGTGTCATATTACGACTCTTGAGCTATTACCTCTTTTACGTTACGACACATCACACCGGTCTCTTACGGTATGTCTGATGGACTGTATCGTCTCCCGCTGCTGGTCCCCACCGCCGACGGGGGTGGTGTTTTACGGCGAATTGGGCCTTAGGGTTCCTACTAGTTAGTTGTACCTGAGCAAGAAGACGAAAGTAATTTACCGCCAGCTAAGCGTAGAAGATTTGGTGAAATTCATTACGGTCTGTTGATCAGCGCACGTGGTTTTGTGATGTTTGAAAGGGAGGGAAACAGACAGACGGACGGGGGAAAAGCTGTCGGATAGACAGGCAGACGGATCGACGGAACTGAGAACTTTTCTTTTATATATTCTGTTAAAGTCTTCAGGTTCTCCTTAAGGAGAACAGTTTATTGAAAGAGTCTTATCATGCACGTGTGTGTGTGTGTGTGTGTGTGTGTGTGTGTGTGTGAGGCGAGTCTTCCTTTGCTCCGGTTTGTTTACACGAGGTCCCCTGGGTCATTGCCAAGGATAGTTAGCTTGGCGTTGCTCTCCGTGCTCCTCCTTGCGTCGCTGCACATCTGTCTTACTGAATAATGTAACTACACTTCGTGTAATGGAGTTACACCCAGTGTTATGGAGCTACACCTCATGCTATGTAGTTACACCCAGTGTTATGGAGTGTACACCTAGTGTTATAGAGCTACACCCAGTGTTAGGGAGCAACACCCAGTGTTATGGAGCAACACCTAGTGTTAGTGGGAGGCAGCATATATACATACAATGGGTGGCTGGAGAGACGTTGGAGATGGGGCTCATCTTTTGTAAAGAATGAGTGAGAGGTGGTGGGTGGGTGGGGTAGTTGACGTCAGAGAAAGTGTATTGTAGTGAGGGAGGTGAACAACGTGACTGATGCGTGCTGATGTGATCCTACTCATCGGGATGTACAAGGAAAGTGTTTCTTGTTCACCATTGTAGAACCATGAAGTGGCAGTGGATTGTTTTGGTTCATCAAGCGATGCTGGTGTTCACTGGAGAGAGAGAGAGAGAGAGAGAGAGAGAGAGAGAGAGAGAGAGAGAGAGAGAGAGAGAGAGAGAGAGAGAGAGAAATTTCCTTCAAAAAAAAAAAAAACCGATAGCAGAAATACACACTGACACCCCTAGTCTCCCGTGGATATACAAATAGGGCACCAGACACGCGCTTCCAGAAAATCACCCACGCGCCTCGCAAACAAACAAACAAACAAGCAGAAAACAAAAGACTAACACCGTACACCCGAACCCACTTCAGTCTTCTCTTCTCTTTCATCCCTTCCTCCGCCCCATCTTTCCTTCCTCTCCCCGAACCGCCCTATCAAGAAAAGAGAAATTAAGGATTAGAAACGTTGGTGATGGTTCTGTGTAGGCTGCCAGTGGAGGAATTCTTGGAACGCAGTCATCCACTTGTTTCTTAGGCACTGACAGGCACACCTCATGAGATGGTTACGTGGAACTCGAGCCTACGGGATAGTCCTCTTGAGGAGAACTTAATGGTGAAAAGTGGGAGGGTGTTCTAAGTAACACATCCTGTAGGATCGTCATTACCACCACTTCCCCTCAGTAATGGGTGTTCTTGGAAGTGCACTGGCGGCATGTGATGAGCATCTGGTCATACACACATTAGCGGGAACGCGATGCTGGGTCACTTTTGGGCGGGGTTGGGGGGGATGTCATGTGACCGTGTATGAAGTCATACATGAAGCCGGATACGCCTGATTGCCGGCTTGGTAAAGTTTCTTGTTTGTATGGTTGGCGTAGGATGTTGTTAGCCGCAGTGAATGGAAAGGTCGATGGAGGGTGGGGGAAACCCACTCGACTCTCTCTCTCTCTCTCTCTCTCTCTCTCTCTCTCTCTCTCTCTCTCTCTCTCTCTCTCCAGGGTGCCACGCACCACTGGCTGTGTTAGCGCCTGGGCGTCCAGGCCAGCAGGGTATGGCACGCTCGCTTGGTGCTGTAACATCACCTTGCAGTGGGCGTCATCGTGGGATTCTTGAGATGGCTGAAGATCAGAAGACGGTGGACTGTTGGGGGTGTCATTTAAAGCTACATATTAACGAACGCGTCTTCATCAGCATGCTGGTCAGTGCCGCCAGTTGGGCGGAATTGTGCAATGGCTTCATTTCTTCATCTGCTTCACCTCTTCCTCCTCTTAGTTCTTCTTTCCTTCTTCGTGTTCTACAATATCCCTGATAAGCAAGGCCAGCCTCACAGCCTTAAGGCACAATTCATTTTTCTCAGCCTAGGGGCTGATGACGATACGAGAGAGAGAGAGAGAGAGAGAGAGAGAGAGAGAGAGAGAGAGAGAGAGAGAGAGAGAGAGAGAGAGAGAGAGACACACACATGGTGCATCTACAGTATTTTTTTTTTTTTTTTTTTTTTTGGCGCTGATGGAGCAAATTTTCCAGAGGATGTTGATGATCGCTTTCGTCCCGTCTACCTGATTATCTTCGGAACACAATCTATGTTAGTTTGGTCACTCGTCTTTAGGTGTAACTGTAGGGTTGATACTGTGTGTACATGGGTTGCTTCTGTGAATGTGTGTGTGTGTGTGAGAGAGAGAGAGAGAGAGAGAGAGAGAGAGAGAGAGAGAGAGAGAGTATATTACTTCATCCTCCTCACGTTTTATTGTGGTATTGGCTAATGCTGCTTGCGTGTGGTGTTTGCCTCTGCCAAGTTGCTTGAGCTTTCTTGTGTTGTTCCTCTCTCCCTCTAATGCATTCATTTAACTCCCTTGAACACGACGGTACGACTCATGAGTTCATGGCGGCGCCAGAGCGCCTTTTGCAAGGGTCGTACCATTATGCTAATGCAGTTGAAGATTGCGATACTCTGGTGGGAGGAGATTCAGTGCACGGCATATGGGTGGTTGGTATCGGGCGCGTGTTGTTATTCTACACGTGGTGTTGGGAGGCGGTGTACGTGGTGTTGGGAGGCGGTGTACGTGGTGTTGGGCGTTAACGAGGTGGTATCGGAGGTGGTCGGGTCTCCCGGAGATGATAATACGCACTTATCCAAGTTCGAACCCCCTCCATCCACCACGGCCAACTAAGATTTGTATGGGTTTTCAGAAAAGAAGAGTGAATGTTGGGGTGAAGAGGGTGGTGAGAGTAAGTGAGCTTGGGAAGGAGACTTGTGTGAGGAAGTACCAGGAGAGACTGAGTACAGAATGGAAAAAGGTGAGAACTGGGGGGTGGGGGGTGCCTTGCGGTCGAGACGTTCAGAGAGGGATCTGCGCCTTCCCCCCCCCCCCCTCCCTGCTTGACTTGGGTGCTCACGGGCGTGGCTGAAGGTGATGCGGACTTGGATGTGTCGTGGGTATGGCTTGAGGTGCTGCGGCCATGGGCTCGGGGACATTGCGGGCGTGACCATGGCTTTCGTGTGGGGCTTGTTGGCCTGAGCTGTACGCATGCACAAGCTATGGGTGGTGCACGTCTCGATGAAGAAGGTCGGGAAGCCATATTTACCACCACACTTTTCTCTCTTTACAAGCGTGAAGAAAATCTAACCTCATGAAGCACGACGGTGCCTTGAACGCGACGGCACGACACCTTGGGTACGATGAATTGGCCCTTAGCCTGATCCTCAAGGGACAGGTTGAAGGTCTGGCCGTCATAGCAAGGGAGTCGTACCACCATCATTCTCATGGCTTGTACCATCGAACCCAAGACTTTGCGAACAGACTCCTTGGCCAAGGGCCACTTAACTAGTTTGACGAGACTGCCTAAAGAAAAAAAAAGAATCATATATTGTTGCATTCCCCAAACCATAGCTGTAGCTGGTGGGTCATGCATATTCAGTCGCCAGGTCTTGGGTGGGGGTAGAGAAGTTCCACCACCCCGGAAGGGAGACAGGTTAAGGTCCAGCAGGAGAGGGTCTTTGTAAGCGAGTTTCTGTGATTGCGTTTTCTCTCTCGACTGCCGAGTGGAGGGCTCGATTCGGAATCGGGAATTCCGGTTTGTGGTGCGGCAAGTATTACTACAAATACTTTCTCCTGGTGTTTAGACGAGAAAGGAGAGTCCGATCTCCTCGCGATGTTGGAAATTAGAGACTAGATCACAAAATGAATAGGAGACGCATTCAACCCTCATTATCAGAAAAGGTTGAGCGGCAAAAGTTTACAGTGTGATCATGTCGACGGGAGTCACCTTTGCCAAGCCGTCACATTACGAAGGGTAGCATGGTACAAAGTGATGAGGTATTAAGATGACTGGGGACTTCATTTAAAGCGCCCTGTCGCTTCTTGGGATGGAAATGATAGGCTAGGTTCTAACGAGGTCTTTCAGAAGCAGAGGTTCCGTGTGATTAAATCTGGCGGAATCGTTAGTGTGGCGCGTAATCAAGGGATAATTCACTATATGCATCGATTGCGTCCCAGACATACAGATTACTGGGATGAATTGCCGACACTGAGTATGATATTCACTTTGTTGGAGTCGTGAGATATTCGTCACTGAATACACGTGGAAGATATCGGCAGGACCGATGTTAGTACCCGCCAGTTGCAATTGCCTCGTATTGGAAAGAGAGAGAGAGAGAGATTTTGGTTATGATTAATGATGCCACAAAAGAACAGAAACACCACAAATTGATGATATGCCACTGGTTGTAACTGAGTCCCCTGGCCCTTGACCAGACTCCAGAAGGTTAGGTCAGAGGTCAGGCTATTATTATACTCAAGGGACGTACCGTCATGCTCTTGAGACCAAGGAAGCCTGGGCAGAATCCTAGACTGCAGATTACCAGGCCCAGACTCCGGAGGTCTTCTACCACCACAGCTCGGGCTGATGATGACCTAAGTCGTCGGGCAACTTCGCTGTTGGAAACTGCGGCTCCCAGGCCCACATAACCATCACAACCAGGCTGGTCTGCTACACCTTGTAGTCGCTCATTCTTAGATTTCTCCACCACGCATCCAGTAATGTTTGCTGATGGTTGCAGGCAAGTGTGTGGAGTGGTCATGGGTCACGTATTAGATCGGTGTTCACTTGGGAAGCTTGGGTGGTGGTCGAGCGGGGAGGTTTAGGAGGCGGGTCCCTCCAAACCAGTCGAAGGCACCTTGAGGTTTAAGGTGAACTTTAAGGAATTTCCCCCACTAGAGAGCTTTTAGATGAAGTTCCCGTCGTCTTTGATAATTTATCACTTTGTACCATGCTACACCTCGTACAGTAACAAGAATCATGCTTTGTTTTTCTTAGATTATTATATCAGATAGTGTACATCATGACTTGCCTTTATAGAGAGCGTCTTTGGGGACGTGACTTTATAAAGCAACTTGCGTTTGTAGTGTCTCCGCGACGCTATTGTAAAGCAACAGGTGGTATCATTCTTTTTGCCGAGGTAAGAAATGTACCCACAGTTTTTCCCCGTGAGGTCCTGTGTGTGTGTGTGTGTGTGTGTGTGTGTGTGTGTGTGTGTGTGTGTGTGTGTGTGTGTGTGTGTTTTTCATCCAGCGGTCTTTTATCTCATTGAGCACGACGGTATGACCTTTTGGGTGTGATGGCATGGCCTTTGACCTGACCCTAAGGGGTTATGTCTTATAAGTCAGGGAGTCATACTCAAAGGATGCTCCGTCGTGCTCGAGGATTTGCCTTGTCGTGCTCAGGGGTCGCACCATCGTGCTCCAAGGGTCACACCATCGTGCTCCAACGGTCACACCGTCGTGCTCCAAGGGTTACTTGGCGGGCTCTTGGGCGCAGTTATCTCCCGTGATGTAACATGAGTGGCAGATAGGGGTCGGTTGTGTTGACGCCAACCAGACACCGAGTGTGTGTCGTGGCGTTGTTCCTGCGTCAGGCTCAGAGTGTTGCGAAGCAGACGGTGCTGAAGAGTGAAGTCCCTCACTGAAACATCTTCAAAGACATTGTTAATCTGAGAAGAAAACGGCCATAAACATCGCCGTTGGTGGACCACTCGTATTTGTAAGCATAAAAGATCGATGATCGCATAAAAGATTTTTTTTTCCTCTCTGGAAAGTTGAGGTTGCTGGTTGGTGCACACTGTTGAGTGACGGTAGAGCGTTTGCCTGTAGGTGAAAGGGAGGAGGCAACAGGTGTGGCGGTGGAACGAGATGTACTGATGGGACCCTTCCGCAAGCCACACCGTTCCCTCCAGCTGTGTTGGCCGGAACGTTTAATGCTGTTGCTGCCTGGACTGCCCGCCCACACCTGCTGCTGCTAGTACTCTCGAGGAACTTCTGATTACAGCTTTTGCTTGACACATCTGGTGTGTCTGCTTTGTCCGGAACTCCTGCTTGCCTTTTTATCGTGTAGAATTTCTACTGCCTTTCCTGCTGGACTCGTTCTGCTTCTGCATGTCGTGTTCGCAGCTTTCCCTGCAGTTTGCTGTGCTGGTTGAGGTGAGGTGTTCATGGTATCTCAACCATCTGGGTTTGATGTTGTCTTTACTGACCAGTTAAGTATGCTGCAAGCTTAAGCTGACTGGGTTAGATGCTGCAAGCTTCAGCTGACTGAGTCACATGCTGCTTTTATTGTGAGGAAGGTATGCTGCTGGAGGCCGGGTCTTATACTACTATACTGGTAGGTGGGTGGCTTGGTCTTACACTACTTCACTGGCGGGAAGGTACACTGCTGGGTAATGGGTGGCTGGGTCTTAGAATACTGGTCACGCACTAAGTAGCTAACTCGACGTGTTTACCCACGAGCCTCATCATGAGGCTTTGCGTAACGGCAACAGTGGAGTGGATTGATTAATCGTGGCTTCATCACTTCGAGGCGGCAGCAGAGCATTGGATGATGGTCATGATGATGATGTAGAAATTCCTTTGTTTACTTGTGATTTTGACCTGATGGGTTGTTAGGTCCTTTTTTTTTTTTTCTTTTCGAACAGTAAGGTTATTGGTATTCTCTCTCCAATCGTTCTTCAAGTCACCAGTACGCAACCATCCACAGCGAGGTACTTGCAACACGCTACTACTGGCGTCACACATGTATGCATTAATTAACAATGTTCCATACACTACTTACGTGTTCCTGGTTGCCCTTTTGAAAGTCCAAACGAACTGCTTATAAGTGCAGCCCATCGGATCTGGTTGGCCTGAGACAAGAGCACTGTCCACTAGAAATGTCTGGTACGGAATTAGGGCTCCAAAAATATCTTGGAATAAGACGGGTCATGTAACGCTGAGGGAGGAGCGCTGGTGCCGGTGGTGGGAGGACGTGTTGTCTCCCCCGTCCTTGTGGGTGATTGTGGGGGTGTGTCGAGCATCATGCAGTGGCTCTTGTCGTGTCATTGGCGGTGGTAAGGAGAGGGTGGCGATGATGGTATTGGTGGTGAGAGCGGTGGCGGCGGTGAAGCAAGGTGACGGTGGTAGTGGTGGTGATGCAGGAGGCTTTTGTTGTAGTCTCATGGTGATCCTTGTGGTGGTGATGGCGTCAGTTAGGCTAACTGCGTTGTAGGGGAATGGTGTGTGTGTGTGTGTGTGTGTGTAGTGAGGATGATTGTGGTGTTGATGATGGTGTTGGAGGTGGTTGTGGTGGTGGAGAGTGTAGGCCGCTGGTGTAGTGTCTGATAGCATCACGCTCACCAGGCGTGTTGATTTTATTACCACGGTTCACTTGCTGCTGGGTGCGGCGATGCTGGGTCTGTCCCTCCCACGGACCGCCGCCGCTGGTGGTAATACTGCTGTTTCATGCTTCTCTCTCAGCCAGTTCTGCTGTTGCTGCTGTTTCTGTTATTGCCATCCCCCCTTTTTTTTTAGCTGCAGCTGCTGCTAAAGATTGTGTTGTTGCTGGTGTGGTTACTCTGTTGTTTTTACTGACGGTGGTGAGGGGTCCAACGCGTTGCCCGTCAACAGCTGCTGTGGTTGAGACGCAGGCCTGTGGGCGGCGACGGCGGCAGCAAAGAGCATGAGTAGCAGCAGCAGCAGCAGCAGCATCAAGGACGTAGTGTGACATTACGTAACACTGACATAACTCCTGAATATGAGCGTTGGTGGAGGCCTGTGGGAGAGGACGTTCCCCCTCCCCATTCGCACTTGCTGTGGGGGAGGGAGATGACCTCAGTGATGGGAAATGGGGGAGGGGTGTTATTAATGTGTGGGAAGGCTGGGGTGAAGTATTGAGAAGTGGTGATGGTTGGGAGGCTTGATGGTATGGTATAGGCTTGACAACGGCGATAACAGTGAGGGTATAGTGTTAGCGATGTAGGTGGGGTTGGGTATTGACGATGATGGGCATGTTATGTGGTAGTAGACGCGTGTGATGGTGAGGGGGAAGGTAGCAGGTATACATATACTATAGGGAATCAGTGATGATGGATTGTGTGGGGGGGAATTAGCAGTAGTGGTGGCGTTGCCTAGGAAGAGGAAAGGTGGTGTTGGTTAGAAGATGCGACGATGAGTAGTACCGGCAATATACCTCCCTGGTCGATGGTTATCTATTACCCTACCTGGAGAGAGAGAGAGAGAGAGAGAGAGAGAGAGAGAGAGAGAGAGAGAGAGAGAGAGAGAGAGAGAGAGAGGAAAGCAGATTAACGACTGTGTTGGGAACTGAGGGTTTTCCCTTGAACAGTATCGTCCTGGGAAACGTAAAGAACGTGACCCGTACCCAGGGCCAGGGAGCCAGAGGCGGTGCGAGTCGTATACCCCCCCATCCCCCTCCTTCCCTCCCCAGACGAGGAGGTATGGCGTAGTTGCATGGCTGGCCCCCCAGATTAGGACGATGTAATCTGCGTCTTATTTTGGGACTCGGGTCGCGTCAGGTCACGTCGTAGAGAGAGAGAGAGAGAGAGAGAGAGAGAGAGAGAGAGAGAGAGAGAGAGAGAGAGGGAGAGAGAGCCACCTGCGCCTGTGGTATGTAGTATGTCGGGTCGTAAGGTCACAAGACTGTGTAGTTTGATCGAGAGATTCGCAGTAGGGGGTTCGTAAGGTCATCATGACACCGGCATAGGTTGAGAGATCGTAAGATCCAAACACAGGTAGAGATCGAGCCTCACGGTCTCATGGTGGAGTTGTAAGGTCATAACATCGGCGGAGTGTGAGAGACAGTGGTTGTAGATCAAAACTAGGGTGGAGATCGAGACTCAGTCGGGATTGTATGTCTTTCCCGTGTTCTTGTACCCAATATCACCTTCCAAGGCAGGGAACGATTGAAAGCACTGAGGTTGTACTCTGAATAAGTATGCCCTTGGCTTACGCTTGAACATTTTCCTGGGAGGCCTGGATCCCCAGCTGCTCTCGGATGTGTCCCCCTGTTGGCGCGATAAGGATGCAACACCCAGTAGATTTGCCGCTGGTACTGAAAGATGCGATCGTATGGAAATCAGTCTGAACATCCAGAGGTTCAAATATTTCCATGACTTTCCTGCCTCTGGAAATGTTATGGACATTACAGTAGGTTGTTAAAAAGAAAAAAGAAATTGCCACCGAGCAATATGAGATAAAAAGACACCCAGATCAGCCGGGTTGTGGTGGCTACATTAAGCCCTTTGAACCCAGCAGTCAGGCTAGTAGAAGTTGGTCCCAGACCGGGTTGTGGACGTAACAGACCCCCGAAACCTTCGTGAGGTATACGTACGGTAAGGTAAGGTCACAGACCTACCTGTATAGGGGTAAAAGATCCTTTAAAACTGTCGTAAGGTAAAGATAAGGTCTCAGACCCAAGGGTTGGGGGATAGAAGACCCCTGAAACCATCGTAAGGTTAGGTAAGGTCCCAGACCCATCGGTTGGGGGATAGAAGAAGACCTCTGAAACCATCGTAAGGTGTACATAAGATAACGAAAGATCCCAGACCCAGCTGTCGGGGTAATGGAAGATCTCTGAAACCAACGTAAGGTATACATAGTCCTATCATTTTCATCTGGGATAACGGTTGTCATTTTCACGGACTCATATTGTTGTGACAATCTTCAGAGTTAATCAGTCATATCACCATATCGACAGATTCAACACTTGTCATCAAGGCTAACCAGAATCACTTTCCCATGTGCCCAACACTTTCATCAAGGTTAACGTCACTTTCCCTCACCGGTGACCTAGTTCTGACACTTTCATCCGTGTTTGTTGCCGTCACTTTCTCGCGTCCGTTAAGTTCTGGTACGCGCATCCTTAAGTTAAGCAGTCTCTCTCTCTCTCTCTCTCTCTCTCTCTCTCTCTCTCTCTCTCTCTCTCTCTCTCTCTCTCTCTCTCTCTCTCTCTGAAATACAAAAGAAGTATGGACAAACAAGAGCCTGTGTTTGCTCGTAGCTCGGGTTGGAAAAAAGAACACTCGCTTCCCGAGAGGTGGATAATGGGAAAGGTCTGGTGAAGCAGACATTTTTGGAGACGGGTCTGCCTAAGTCATCACATGATTCTGATGAACGTTTGTTCGCAGGCTCGTACAGCGGGGCGTAAGGAGGACTGAGTTGTGCTTGGATAATTAGGCATACTCTTGGGGGATACTGTGGATGGGAAGCAGTGAGGAAGTTAGAAAAAGTTCGATGGGGGAAGTGAGGAAGTTGCAAAAAGTTCGTTGGAAGGTAGTGGGTAAGTTACGAGTGGTGTAGAGCTGTCTAGAGGGGTTGAATTTCTCTAGAGACATCAGTGAGGACTGGATGGTTGAGGGTTAGATGGCGTTGGATAGGGTGCTAGTGGAGGTGCTCATGGTTGAAGGCTAGGGGTCAGAAGAATCGGTCGTTGAGGGCGAGATGGTGAACAGAGGTACGCTAGTGATATAATTTCTGCTCTATAATTTCTGCTCGTGGCAACGGAGTGTGATAGATTTCATGTTGAGTTCACCTTAAGTGTGTGTGTGTGTATATATATATATATATATATATATATATATATATATATATATATATATATATATATATATATATATTAAGGTTTCATAATTATCTTTCCCCTTGCAGATATTCTTGTACTGTTACATTTTGGTTTACTGTTAAAGTAACTGCTGCACGGCAGTTCATGTCACTGTTCCCACTGGTATGAATCTTGTCTGCTGGCTGTCTGTACTGCTGTATTGTCTCATTGTTCTGTCGTCATGTGTGGGGTCCAGAGATCACACACTGGTCCATTGTCTCGGTGTCGTTGGCAGAGAGAGAGAGAGAGAGAGAGAGAGAGAGAGAGAGAGAGAGAGAGAGAGAGAGAGAGAGAGGGGGGGGGTGTGCCTAGAGTAACTGCCTTATTTTCATTTCTCCAAGTGTGTTATTGTGTTGTTCCTCCTCCAGTAGCAGGGGAAGTGTACTTTCGTTTCTGTCGTAAGTTCTTCGTTTGATCAGTACTTGTTTTTTTTTTTTCTTTCGTGGTGGACACCCACGCGTCTCGTGTCAGTTCTTATTGGACTTTGTGTGTGAGGAACGATGATACCGCTTCGTTTCTTCCCTGGAAAGCCAGACGTGAGCAAGAAGCGCTCAGAAAGAAACAATTGAACCGTAAGGAACACGCGGAAAGGTTTTGTGGAACACCGCAGCCATAAACAAGAAACACACTGGCTGGTTCATGGTGCGCTCTACACCCTAAGCAACACGGGAAAGCGTGTAACTTAAACTGATAGGGAACGCTGTCTCGCGTTCCATTTGTCCCCACCGACACAGACACCAGTTGACTCAAACACCTGTAACTGGAAAGAGAATTAGAGATTCATACTAAAGACATATGATTTACATATATATATATATATATATATATATATATATATATATATATATATATATATATAGAGAGAGAGAGAGAGAGAGAGAGAGAGAGAGAGAGAGAGAGAGAGAGAGAGTGGCATTGTATTATGTACTAATCTTGTTCTTTTTATTCCAGGTGAGTATCAGACTGAAGGTTTACAAGAAGGACCCACACTAAGGTATAGTCTCTTGAGTCTTGTGCTGGCGTTCGACTCCGCGATGTATTCAGAAAGTCTTTCAAAACTTTTGAGGTAATGAGTTTTTGTTTTTGAGTTAGAGTGTGAGGAGTATTATGCACCGCTGTAGGAAGTGTGTGTGTGTGTGTGTGTGTGTGTGTGTGTGTGTGTGTGTGTGTTTACTCGTGTGAATTATTGTCTGTTGCTTCAGGGGAACGAGCAGTGTTTTCTGGCTTGCGTCCCGTTAACGTTACCGCTGGACTGCCACACCTGATTGTGAACCTGTGACTGTGGGTCTGTGTGTCAGTATGAATTATATTTGCCGTTCATCTCCGTCGATCGTAAGGGAGTTTCCTTTGGCTGGCCACGAGTTTATTTTCTTTTTTCCTCGCAAGCATGACCTGATTTTTCGGTAGGTGAGCTACAAGCAGTTGATAAAGGGAGTAGTTATTTTCGTATCACCTCCGATACTCTGTAACCTGACATTGTTGTGTTATTGTGAGCTGCTTTGTGTATCAACATAGGATCTGCCTTTCGAGGACATGATCTTACAACAAGATCATCTTGAAAGGTGTGACCCTGACCTTACAAGGTTATCGTGGTACTTTTAGTCGTGACTTTGGCCTTACAATGTCATCATGGTGCTTTTAAGTGTGACCTTGGGGTTGTAAGGTCATCAGGGACCTATTAGGTGTGACCATGATATTGAATGGTCATCAGGGTACTCTTGGTTGTTACCTTGAGCTTGCAGGTCATCAAGGTGCTTTTAGGTGTGTCCCTGGCCTTTGCAAGGTCATCAGGGTGCTTTTGGATGAGACTTCAATCTTGAAACGTCATCAAGGTATCTTTAGGGACCTTGCAAGTTCCTCAATGTATTTTAAGTATATTTACTTGATCTTTCTGCTTGTGGACTTATAACTGAACTTCTGGTGTTTGTCTTGTCATATTTTACCTTAGTCTCCCTCAGGAGGTTTGGTCTACTGGTTAAAACTGTGTTTTGCAAAGAGTATTTTTGTTGCGCGTGGTTTTAAAGTGTCGCGACTGTCGTGCACCTTGCACCTCCTCATGACCACTATCTGTTGCGCAGCTGCTCCCACTTGATGCGATGCCACGTGCGTTACTGTACCTTACGCATGCTGTTAACTCTGAACTCGACGGAACGGCCCTTGAACACTTATCCTATCCCATGAGACGTTAGCTTCTCTCTCTCTCTCTCTCTCTCTCTCTCTCTCTCTCTCTCTCTCTCTCTCTCTCTCTCTCTCTCTCTCTCTCTCTCTCCATCACTGTTTCTTCTTTCCCTTTTTGCCCCAAAGCCCTCTCTCAGATCACATCCCACGTTGATGTTAAAATGTCATTGACGACGTGCGTTGTCACAATGCCACCCTCACAGTTGAACACAGTCCTAATAATAAAGCGATGCTCTCCTGAAAGAAAAAGAAAAAGAAAATGTCCCAGTAGGAAAAGAGATCGGGGGCGAAGAAAACGTCAGAGACCTGCAAGTCACTATAAATGGAAAGTTTGTATTTAAGGAACGCATTGATAAGGTTGTACCTTTTGAGGCGAGTGATGAACAGTATGACATCTAGAATATTCACGACAAGAGACTGTAAACTAGTCATGTTAATGTTCATACGTGTACACGTAAAGTAGATCAATGCTGTCTCGTATAGTCACCTCGTAAACACATTGGAGCACAAGCCAGAAAGATCACTGAGAGACTTCATGAGCAGAACTGAAGGTCTGGAGCGTAATGACTTACCACAAGAGATTGAAGGAGCTGGAACTCTACAGTGTAGAGATAAGAAAGTGAGAGAGATATGATAAGTGGCAACAAATAGGAGGCATAAAGAACACCCGAAATCCGAAAGCATTTCATCATGGATGATTGAGAATAATCAGGTCCGGAACATCATACCTGGAAAGATGCCTTTACATACCAGAACTACATCAAACGAAAATTAACCAGTGTCCTGCAGGGCAAGTTGAGCGTCTGGCTTAATGATACGTCAGGAGAGATTAGAAATATGCATGGAACGACCACGGAGGCATTCATGAGAAGACTGGACTCATGGCTGAATGCAGTGCATAATGAGCCACGACTCGGTAATGCTTCGGTGGGCAGTCGCGGCGGAGGGAAATAGTGCAGTTCAACAAGCAACGAGACGTGAGGCGAGAGCTAAGCGCTTGCCCTGCTGCTCAGGAAGAATCCCTCAATAGATACTTGAAGTAGATTCTCTCTCTCTCTCTCTCTCTCTCTCTCTCTCTCTCTCTCTCTCTCTCTCTCTCTCTCTCTCTCTCTCTCTCAGCCACCCACAGGCAAGGCAAGGGAGGACAGCGAGGGGTCGCAGGTAGGTACATCTCGTAAAAGTGTGGGAGGCGGCGGGCGCGGCGGCCTGGCCCCGTCATCATCAGAGTGTATGACACCATTGCGGCGCGGCCGTGCGGTTGGCAAGCACAACCCACTCATGTGCCTGCATGACGCCAGCAGGCAAAGGTTATCATCAATAAGGAATGGAGGCGAGGCCCGCCACCACGCTGACACCTACACAGCCCGGCAGCCCTCCCCCTCCCTCTCTCCGCCGGCGACACAGTTGCAAGCATCGCTGATTCAAATTCAATGACGATTCACAAGCTATTCTGGGAATGAGGTATATATGGTAACAGAGCTGGTGGTTGGGTGGAGAGAGAGAGAGAGAGAGAGAGAGAGAGAGAGAGAGAGAGAGAGAGAGAGAGAATTTTCACTCAAAGTTCCTGTTTTTACCGTCCGAAATTACTGCTTCCATCTGAAGTTGATGTCATTTGCATACGAAATTTTTGTTTTTCTTATGATAATTTGCCATCCCTGAATTGATTTTTTTTTTTTTACCATTCCAAATTAATAATTCTGCTCCGCCAGTCTTGTTAAGTAGTAGGCTCCATGGCAACTCCCGTGGATATATTTCAAAGTAGTTTATGTTAGTGTTGGTGGGAAGTACTTAACGGTTAAGTAAACATACCTCACTTCGCACTTAAGGCTTTTAGGGTCTAACGTCGCTGTAGTCCATGTGGTTTATGAGTGCGATTCTGTGGAAGGATTGTATTTAGTCGTATTTCCTTTATGTTTATTGGTGACGCATTAGCATGTCTAGATATTTAAAAAGGTGAGAATATTGTTCCCGAGTGGAAATTGAAGTACCGAAAGGCGTAGGCTGTGAAACACGTCGATAGACGTGAAGTTACGATAGACATGTTGATATCGACGTAACACAGATGCCTGGAATTATAGACGATATTGACTGAGAAGTAATGTTGGTGTATATCACTGTGTGAGCGCTGCCGTCCAGCTGGTGTATTATTACGGTGTGTTATGTCCGTTCGCCTCGTTTGTAAGACCAGGTATGTGGACCATCGGAACGCAGGAGGTAGGTTAAGGACAGCGTAAACTATGTTTCATTGCTTTTTTGCACACACACACACACACACACACACACACACACACACACACACACACAAAGTTGTGATACAGCAGTGTGTTATGTACGTAATGCTGGGAGTTCTGTGGTTATATTTCACCAATCATGGTGAACTTGTCAACAATGAGTCGCCGGGAGGAGGTAATTTCTCTCCCGTGTTTGTTATATTTTTTCTTCTTATTGTTGGTTTGAGGCAGTGATACAGCGAATATCATCGTGTTGCTTGTTTACTGATTTTGTTTGCTCCAGATATTTTTTTTTCTACTGGCGCCTTTTATTTATATTTTGATTAAAGAGCAAGCTCAGGGACTTATCTTTGTCCTCTGGCACGGAGACTATACGTGTCTTCAGTCAGGGATGTGTGGCGACAGGACACGTTTGTGGATTACCGCTTGTGTATGACGGAGAGAGAGTTTTACCCTTGTGTTGACCAGTCTCTTAACCTTGTATGGATGTATCATGTCCTTCATGCTTACAGACAGACACACACACGCACGCCAAAGCCAGGTACTACCCATTTATGGACCCGCTCCGAGGGAAGGATGAGCACCTGGGTTGGGTATAGGCTGACTGCCACGCCGAGTATTCG
Source organism: Panulirus ornatus (assembly GCF_036320965.1). Lineage (NCBI taxonomy): Eukaryota > Metazoa > Arthropoda > Malacostraca > Decapoda > Palinuridae > Panulirus > Panulirus ornatus. Next base: position 9,090,143 of record NC_092244.1, on the reverse strand, counting down.
AACCCATGCGGGTCCGACTCCAAGTGAAGGGTGAACATCTATGTTCAGTGCAGGCCACTGCCGCGCCCATGATTCGAACTCAGGCGGGCCTGTACGTGTATCATGGTTGTCTACCGTGTGTGTATGTATGTGTCTAATTACCTGTTTGTCTCATTCGGTGAGGGAGTTTGTGCACTCGTGGGGCCCCATCTCTAGAGTATTATCTCTGTCATGCAGCTTCTTAGATTTATGTATATGTCTACAGTGTATGTGTGTGTGTGTGAAGGTACATGACAGGTTTATTTGGGGATGGGATGAAAGTGTCTGTGAACATGCATGGTGGCGTGTGTGGCGTAGGTTTGTGAGTATGTATGTGCCAGACGGGCGTGTTTACCGAAGAGACTAGCTGTGTGTGGGTGTTCATGACGAACCTGTTGCTGCGTGGTGAGAGGATGTGGGCGTGCTTGACGCACACGTGTTGCCACGTGGTGAAAGGTGGTACAGATATGCGTGACGGGCGTGTTGCCAAGTGTTGGGAGGCTGTGGGCGTTCATGACAGACGTGTGACATATGGGCAGTGGAAACGTATTTCGTCCAGCTTTTAGCCATAAAGCCCACCTTGATCAAGTGAGGAGAAGTGTCATACAGAAGCCAAGGTCGACAGCAACAACACGAATCCCTCCTCCTCATCCACCCTACCACTAGCTTCATCAGCTTAGCACTGTGATGTCCCACTGTGAGAGAAACGGCGCAAGTGCCAGACCAGAGGTGACGACCCCTCCAGTTCTGCACTGAGATGGTGCTGAGATCGAGAACCGGCATTTCAATAGCAGTGCTCAAGGCAGCGCGATAACTAGAGGACAGTGGCTGAGAACCAGGCCAGCCAGAGCCTTGGAGGGTACGTAGACCTTCGGCCACAGATGGCTTGAGTTGATCTGAGGAACAGCAACTGCAGATGGGTCCCACAGACCGCGTTGGACGGGCCTCTGTCTCTCTACTCGACGTAAGGGGTGAGAGCATGTTCGCGTTGCATGACGCTGGCGTGTGGGCAGACTGGGTGGGAATGTACGAGCATGCAAATTCTGTTGGGTGTGGAGGCTTGTTCTATGTGGGCTTGCATGACGGAGTACGTGGGCATGTGCATGTATATGACAGGCGAGGATATGACGTAGATGTGTGCATGTGGGAGGGAGGGGGGGGGGATGAATGGTGAGGTGTACGGTCCATGTAGGCGTGTAAAGATGCATGATGGGTATTTGTGGAGATTGGGTGAACGTTTATGAACGTATGGGCTTGCATGGCAGACGTGAACAGGAATGTGTGTGTGTGTGTGTGTGTGTGTGTGTGTGTGTAGTTCAATGCTTGACTCATCTCGTCTTGGGTTCACTGGGCAGTATAATTAGGCTTCAGCCAAACATGGCGCATGGCGTAAGACATTATATCCGAGAGACCCCAAGTCTAAGCTGAAGACAGTGTAGTCCTTGTCTTTTTTTTTATATATTCCCAGCGGGGTTAGGGACCTCTGCCAGTGTCATCTTCATTCCCAAAAGCAGTTTTGGCAATTAGGGTAGATTCGTGTGCCTTGCTCATATTGGTCGTTGTTTTATGTGCTTTTTACAGAGGGACCTTAGACTTTTTTTATTATTTTTTTACGGAATGAGGGACCTAAGTGCTCACATGCTCTGTTCGTTAAATGTCAAGAGTCTTGCTTCTCTTTATTTTACGAAACGGCGAATTCATTCTTGCATAAGGTCATGCCCAAGGTGAAAATGTATTTTTACGTGGAAGTGACATGTTTTATTTGCAATTATTTGTTAGTCAAATTGGTGGAAAAGAGATGTCAGTTTTCCTGAATATTTAGTTAATTCAGAAATGAGATGCGTTATTGTTTTCATTCGTTGTTACAAACAATTTAAAATGAATGGGCGAACAAGAACTTAGACTGTAGAGAATAGGTATTGATCGGATATATTGATTAGAAGTATAACATACCTCATAGGAATATATGAAATGCAATTATGACAACCCTTATTACGAGTGAATTGACACAAGAACTTTAGGGAGAGTAATAGGATGTGGGTATAGTGTTAGTATGCCTATTTGTATGAAGTGTGTTTGGTATGTTGATGGCGTGAGTACTCCACTCCCTCGAAGCTGCTCCGCTTCCTCGTAAACGCTTTCCTCACCTCTCCTGCTGTATGTGTGTGTGTGTGTTGTGTGTGTGTGTGTGTGTGTGTGTGTGTGTCCGGGAGTTGATTTAGTTTTCCCCCGCAAAAGAAAAAAGCAGCGAATTTATTGTGCACTTCTACCCGTCATGTGGGCGGTGCGGCAATAGAAGATACAACTTACTGATTCCCTAGGAGTCCCTTGTGTAGCAGCCCCGTTGAGGTACGTGAACAGGCCACTCGTTTCTGACGTAACAGCTTGTTTATTGGATTAGAGAGAGAGAGAGAGAGAGAGAGAGAGAGAGAGAGAGAGAGAGAGAGAGAGAGAGAGAGAATATATATATGCAACCATCCATGAGTCTGTGTCACTGACAGATTATCAGTTTTCAGGTACAATTTTTTATTTCTCTCTCTCTCCCAGAAATTAACTGTCGTGGTTCTGATGCTCTCCTGGTGTGGCATAGTGGCAGGATAACTAATCTAATCTGGTGGGGACGCTTCCTCGAGTCTCTTCCCCCCGCCCCCTCCGTGCTTGCGTCAGTGAGGCTGTGAGACGAAGTGTGACTCGTGCAAACGAGACTTGGTCACCCCAAGTCGGACGTGTGTATGTGTGTGCGTGGCTCCTCGGCCGCCCGCGGTGAAATATGCATTAGAGGGGGAAATGACTTGACCAGACGCGGGCTGGACAAGACACGGGGTCAAGAGGCGGAGGAGGAGAAGGAGAGATCCAGGCTGTAACGCCCACTCAACTTTATCATTCTACCCTCGTGCATGTGTACAACTCCACCATGTCCCTCTAGAATTATTCTTTTGACTGGCTACCTGTAGAATTTTGCTGCCAGATCATTGTGAATATCCTCCCCCTATGTAAATGAAGAATCCATCAGGCAGGATGACAGAGAAAAGAGAAGAATGATAGGCGATTTATTTATATGCAGAGAAGTGTATTACAAAGGGGATTATGGGGAAGAGATGCCGATTAAATTCCACAGTTGCGCTTCGAAACACTCACCACTCCTTCTCCCGCTGAGATAAGATTCCAAGAGGTTGATCAATCACTTTTCCTTATCACGGTCGGGGTTCTTGGGAACGACCAGGTATGCGTGAATTCTCGCGCGTTACTCGCTGAGGTATCTGCTTATACCAAATGCCGGTCGTGAAGACGCGTTCGTAAAGGGTCGTAGGGGAGCCTTTCCTTGAACCTGTTGACGCAGTAGTTTCCTCTGCCTAGCTGAGGTGTGTGGCCTTTCCTATATTCATGTTACGGAGAATCGCAGTTTACCTCAGCCGGTGAGTGTACAGGCACGTCGCGTACAGAAGGAAAGTCTCGATCGGTAGCGGGAGATACCAGATATTATAACTAGGAGGGTAATTCACCAGTTTAAATGATACACGAGATCAGCATGATAAAATTGATGTTGATATACATTAGAAAATGGAAAGTTTACTAATGATTATATTTCTTGATTCATTAACTTTAACGATTTTATTTTACTAAATTTCGGACTTACGTATATTTAAGTTTTTCTGACTTGGGTTCGCACTGTACCCAAGTGGGTGTCCTGGACTGGGATGTGTAGAGTCCCAGGCGTCAGACGTGCCAACCTTGGCCTACTGGCTACGTTGGAGCATTGAAGTTGTGGGATAACTTCTCAAAGTTGGTTTCGATACGAGTTGCTTGTCACGTTTGTGTTGGACAGTATGGACATACTGTAAGAAGGTCACGTACGATGCTGGAACCTCCACTAGTTGTAACTAATGCACGTACCACGCTAGAGCCCCTACGACGCTGGGGGCCTGCATAACTAATGCGTGCACGACGCTAGGGCATTTCATAACTAATGCGTGTACAACGCAGGGTCCTACATTACTAATACGTTCACGACGCTTGGGCCTACATAACTAATACGTGCACGACGCTGGGGCCTACATAACTAATACGTGCACGACGCTAGGGCCTACATAACTAATGCGTGCACGACGCTGGGGGCCTACACAACTAATGCGTGCACGACACTGGGGGCCTACATAGCTAATGCGTGCACGACGCTGGGGGCCTACATGACTATTGCGTGCACGACGCTGGGGGCCTACATAACTATTGCGTGCACGACGCTGGGGCCTAAATTAGTTGTAACTAATGCATATACAACAGTAGGTCGTACTCTGGTTTAGCTAGAGCATATGCTCCTTTTGTAGCAACACTGGTAACTAGTGTGTATACTTCTCTCTTGCTTGCCCTAGTGTGTTCATGACGCCGGTGCATACACTAGTTTAACCGCGTAAATACTCAAAGAAGCTCGTATATGGCTCTAATGTCTGCGCTGGTCGACTAAAACTATAAGGTATTTTGAGATGAGTATTGTTGAAGTATATGATTACGGTGTATGACATTGTAAAAGTACCTTTAAATCTACGGATGCTTATTCCTTTGAATATATTCAGATGTGTGTTTGTACTGTCTTAAATCCTCTCCAGTGCTTTAGTATTTAATCTCGTATATTGAGGTATGAAGTCCCCCCTCTTGTGCTTAGGTGGTAAATCCCCTCGTGCTCAGATTCTAAATCCCCTCCTGTTCTCAGTTTTCAGTCCCCGCGTGTGCACAGGTGTTTAACTCTCTCTCTCTCTCTCTCTCTCTCTCTCTCTCTCTCTCTCTCTCTCTCTCTCTCTCTCTCTCTCTCTCTCTCTCTCTCTCCTGTGCACACTTGTTAAATCCGCTAACGAGCTCGGGTGTCAAATTTCCTTCATGCCAAAGAGTGTCGAAAGCACTTATTGCAGCAGAGTTACAAGTCCGTCTTAACCCTCTCTATTTTACCTTCGGCCAGTAGTCGAGAGACGTATTGGTTCCGTAGTCGTAGTGTCGGTCTGTCCGTATGTTTGTCCAGAACTGGTATTGGTCGCGTTACGTTACTCATCGATGATGAGTGAACGCCAAATGTTGTTCGTTCATCCAGTGTGGTTAACGAAAGTGTGTTAGTGAGTCTCTGGGTGAGGAGGCAAAAGGTCAAGGCGAAAGCGGAACCTCTGTTACTTTTTCGCAATGCTTTTACCACGGAGAGAAGAATTGCGCTTCTACCTGTACTGTGTTCGGTGGCGCAGATAAAAAAAAAAAGAAAAGAAAAGAAGAGGATACAGAAGTGCACAAATATTTTCGGGTACTGGATCCCAGTCATTGAGAAAATTATACAAGCTACATCTGAATGAATTATTTACTCTGGCTGGGGAGAAGTTTGGATACTTCGTAAGTGTGTAAAGACAAGTTTAGGTACTTTTCTTGTGTCTGGGGGCAAAAGTAGGATACTTCTTAAGTATCATAGGGGGCAAAGTTAGGATACTTATCAGGTGTCGGGCAAAATTAGGATACTTCTAAAGTGCCAAGGCTCTGGAACAAAGTTACGATCTTTCTTGGATGTATTATGCAAAGTTAGGATACTTTTTGACTGTATCAGTCAAAGTTAGGGATACTTCTCCGTTGTCTTGAGCAAAGTTGGCCCAAGTACTTCTTAAGTGTAGTAGCAGAAGTCAGGATACTTTTCCTTTATCTTCAGCAAAATAAGGATACATCTCAGGTGTATTATTCAGAGTTAGGATATTTTTTCCGTCGTCTTGAGCAAAGTTGAGATACTTCTTAATTGTATTAGTCAAAGTTAGGATACTTCACTAGTGTAAAAGTCAGTCAGGTTACATCTTAACGTGTATTAAGCACAGTCACGATACGCCTCGCAAATTTGTTCGAGGACATAGTTCGATTCTCCTTTAGGGCAGAATATATCATTGTGGTTGGAATGTGCACACACATATCTTGTTAGAGGTCTGCATGTGGGCGATGGATGCGCCTACAGGTGTCAGCTGTGCATCTATTAGCACAGTTGTGGCGGCCACTCTGATGAGTGGCAGGTGTCTGGCACCTCGGTGTTATGTTGAATACGATGCCCTGACGTGATTCATAAAGCGTACACCAGTACCTGACTCCTTAGGGGTTCAGATACCCTGGAGGTCGTCTTTAGTAGTGGCTTTAGAACTCTCTGGGTCTTTATTGTCAGTGGCATCAGAACGCAGGGGTCTTCTCCGTCAGTGGCTTAAGAACGACGAGGTCTCCATCAGTGACTTTAGGCTGCTAGAAGTTTACCATGTAATTATGAACCGCTTGTCTTCCTCTCCTCCTCTTCAGAACTTCACCATGTAGTATAGATTCCCATCTGTCAACGTTCCAGCGTCTGCTTGTCCTCTCAGTAGAGGCAGCCTCCTTCACATTCCATCCACAAAACAAACATGAAAGTTCTGTTGGGTCGAAAGAATCGCTGTTGACTTTAAAGTGTTTGTCCATTCCATTCCTCAGCCCCCCCACCTCCAGCCCTGTATCACCATCCCGCCCTCAAAACTACCATCCCACCCGTCCCAGTCCTTGCCACATTCCAGCCCAGTCCTACTGTCTCGCCCCCCCCCCCCCAAAAAAAAAAAAAGAAGAAAAAAATCACTATCTCACCCCACGCCTCACTTCCAACCCATATGTAAACATTAGAGCGAATGCTCTGGGTAAATGTTGATGGCGTAGTCCCACTTTCCAGATTGAGGACGGAAACAGTAACTGGGAAGTGCGCGTTGGTTGCCTAGTTTCGTTCCCAGGAGGTAACCCAAGTGGTAGAATCATCAGTCTGGTCATGGGAGCGTTCCACTTGGGAAAACCCCCGTGTATCTGTTGTGAGAAGTTCCCATTCCAACCCCCCCGTGTTTCAGTTGTGAAATTATAAAGGCTTTAGTTGTGAAAACCCATCTCTCCATTGTGAAAATCTCTGGGCCTCAGGTGTGAAACCCCCGTGTTTCATTTGTGAAAATCTCCGGTGTTTAACTCATGAAAACCCGTGTGTTTCGTCTCCATAAACCGACCTGCTTCGGGGAACGTTCCCTCTTCCTCCTCCTCCTCCTCCTCCTCTGCGCCTTCGCTCATTCCCATATTCTTCACTGATCAAAAGAGAACATAAAATATTGTTCCACGTCTTGGCCCGTTTGGACGACACCTGCCTTGAATGAGTCCCAGTCAGACGCCTTCGGGAGGGGCGTTTGAAAAGCCGCACCACCAGCTGCAGTCAGATACCTGAACATTGTTTCTGTGGCCTGATGAAAATTATCGATTTAATGGAGAATATTTTTGGTCGTTTCGCTGTGACGGGGGCAGGTAAAGGACTCGGTTCGGGAGTTTTCTTTAGGATTCGAAAACACACACACACACACACACACACACACACACACACACACACACACACACACACACACACACACACACACAGCTTGCCGCGACTCAAGAGAGAGCGTGAAGAAGGACACTCAAGACTCATCCTCTTGCCGGGAAAGTAACACCGGAGTGATCATGGCCGTCAAAGCGTCCTCGATGGTGATTTTAGGATGGATGGGTGTGTCGCCCGCGATTGACGGAGGTGAAGTTGTAAGCCGTGATAGTGTTGCTAAGTCGCTCCGAACGCTCGTGACCGGAATGCAGCTGTGAACGGGTGGTCACCACGTACGGGGCAGTCAATGCATTGGAAAGGCTAGATGACGAAGAGAGGGCTTGATGGGGTGTACGTCGAGGTTATCTGATGGAGGACGCGAACACATGGGAAAGCCGAAAGCAGAAGACCCGATGGTCCATGACGAGTTTACATGCCACAGGAAGTAGTGGCAACCTCGATTCCTAATCTCTACTGATGGAGACAGTGAAGCTATCTTGAACGGCCTTGTTCACCGGTGATTAAAATCGTGACCCAATAAATTTGTTTTGAACCATCATTTGCTGCTCAAAACATCTTTGCGTATTTTTAGGCCATCGGTGATTCATTATATCACACCCTAGGTAGTTTGTAGGGTTGGTGAATAGCTTTATCATGTAGAGGGAGTGAATGACATTACCATGTAGTTCTAGTTAGATGGATGGGTTAGATCGCGATCGGTGGCACCAACATTCTTGCCTCGCTCAGGTTGAGAAATGAATTACTGGAAGACAGTGAATTTACAGTGAGGGGAGCAGCTTCGCCGTGAGAGATGTAACGTAGAATACACTTGGGAAACACTGGAAGCTCAGGTTTCTCATGCGCATACGAAGATAATGACCATGTCGAGCGAAAGGCACGGTTGAATATTTGAATTGAACCCACAGTGTAAAGAATATGTAAAGGTGGCTGGAGGGGGGAAAACTTAAAAACCTCGAGAATCCCGGAATTTTACTGCTTTTATCGGCAAATAGACAAAGCCCTCGTTAGCCAGTCCTTTGAGGTTTGAGGACTGAAATCGATACATTATCTCACACTATACTTACTAGGGCACGATGGTGTGCGTAGACAGACCCGCGGGCACCATGACCAGTCGGGCTCAGATAAGGTATCAGTGAGCGCATCCATACGGAAAGTAAGTGTTTACGAGCGGATAGAAAGGAACCCATTCAGAACGGACAGGTAAATAGCCTCCAAGGTGATTGTAGCCCAGATGGCCGGTAGAGTCATACAGTTCTGTACCTCACGGTAAGTTTTCCTTCCTTATGAATGTATCTTAAACATAGTGTGGTATAACACTTTGTTTTCCCGACTAGTTGTTTAGAAATAGAACGTTCTCCCTCGTAGAATTAGCAGGTATCTAGTTTGTAGAGAGTTAGAGTTGTAGGCGTGATGGGAACCCTCCCATTTAAGAAACCAGGTCATGAAACCAGGTCACTCATGGTAAGGAACAACTGAGAATGTCGTGGGGCGTGACCTTCGGTATGCTGTGACGTCACCGCAGAGGTCACCAAGACGTAAACCACGAATGTCACCAAAGACCACCTCTCAGTATATCGGGCGAAACAGCCCGACCCACGGAGGGTCAAGTTGAAAGGCCATATACCACCACAGTCGAGGGGGTCGCGTCGTCGTGCTCAGGTGGGGGGGTAGTACCGTCGTGTTCAGGGGTGTTAAGTGGGTCACGGCCGACACCGTCGCGAAGATAACGGCTCCATTGTTGACCACCACCACCTAGAGAGCTAACCAGTGGCACAGCCCCTGAACACCACTGCCAGCATACTACAGATACGTCAGTCCCTCGACCATTGTCACCACTGTGACTATCCCATACCGACTTGTGGCACCGCAGCCACCAACCCAGCCCTTGACGTAATTGCCACTGCCACTGCCGCCGGCATTGCCAGGTGGCCATTACATCAGCCTCGAGCTGACGGATGGTCGTCATTGTGGCATCCGTGTGACCAGTGACACCATTTGTTCCTTTCTCTCAATGGTAATAGCGATCCGCCCGTAAACTCGAGGTTGCGGGTTCGAGTCTTTTATGATTTTCTGTCACTGGCGGAGGATGGCAGCCTCTTAACGGACCGCTTTCTCCGTCTGTCCGTTTGTCGGGAGTTCACCCTGGTCTAGTGAAGATGCGTTTGACCTGACCTGACCTGACCGCCTACGGGTCATGGCGGATGCATCAGATTGTGTAGACTTTATACAGTTGTTTCCCCAAAAACTGAATGTGACCCATAACTCTAGTGTGGATTTTTTTCTTTTGAGTTGCCCTTTATGAAAAACTTTATAACCCGTCACTTGACCTGGCTTTTACCTTTGAAGACAATTTCATCTGTGGTCATGTTTTTCATATTTTCCGAACAGTAATTTCACACCTATGTTTCCGCCGTCAGTAACTCTTATCATCTCGTTAAAGTTGCTGGTTGCGTCCATAATTCATCCAGCTGTAAGCAGAGTATCTGGGCCAATGTTAGTCGGGGAAGCAGAGTCGGTGGGGGATAAATCCCAACCACACATCACTCAGTAGCCTTTCAAGCACTCCAGGTAGCGAGGCTGGTGGGATCTTACCACACTGTTCCACACGCCAGACACTGATACGGGAACCTGGAGGAAATGGAAAACAGAATCCTCAGTTGACACCAACTGCTCTTGTTGATGATGGCCCGGGTATTCCCTGCACCCACTCGAAGCATTTTAGGGGGACTGAACAAACACCTAGAAGCCTACAGCAGCACCCAGGAGGTTGTAGAAACATCACGAGGCTGTATCAACACAAATGAGGCTGGAGAGACGTACAGGGTTGTTGCACAGAAGGCTGTTGACTTGCTGGGAACTTTGAAGTATAGGGAGTTGTAGATAAGAGGAAGGCTGGTGGAATATACGATCTCGTAGAAAAACTGTAGGATGTAGGAATGTGTGAGGTAGCAGGGACGTGGGAGACTAGACACACACATGTGTATTTAGAAATGTAAAGTGGCTGTTGGAATGTAGTAGACAAAGACGGAAAGGAGGATGTTGATATGTTGGAGGCTCTGGAACCGTAGGGGATTTTACATATTTTGAGAAATGGTTGAGGATCAAAGAAGATTGGGGAGTCAGGCAACGTAGAATCATAGAAAACTGCAGCTGCCTGAGGGACTGTCGAGACCAGAACGACTCATGAAAACTCAAGGAAAACTTAGGGACACGGGAAAACGAACACGTACAAGAATATGTAAATAGATAACAATAAAAAACGGAAAAAATAAACAAATCAGGAAGCAAACTAATTGACATATTTAGAGACGCACACACGCACTCAAGGTCTGTGATTACCCTTTTTTCCCCTCAAGAAGACATTAAAGTTGTAGGATTATTTTTTTTTTTTTTTAGAAAACTATGGATTTACTGAGGTTAGTAATAACGGTATGTACAGTGGCAACAGGAACTGAGGTTGGTGATGGCACCAACCAGGCCTCAGCTGTGGCTAACAAGATATTCTGAAGCCCCTCTCTCACATCCTCTCCCCTCCCACCCTCCCTCTTCCTCTTCCTTACCCCCTAACGCCGTTCACTCTCCCACGCCCTCCGTCTAATTTGAAGTATAATTTGATTATTATAAGCCGATTCAGTCTCTGTCTCTTGGTCCGGAGTCTAGTTCGCGTTCTCTGTGACATTTGTGCGGGTTTATGGGTAGCATAGCCCTGTGTGTGTGTGTGTGTGTGTGTGTGTGTGTGTGCGTGTGTGTGTGTGTGTGTGTGTGTGTGTGACCTGGCTTGACCCATATGGCGGCGGGTGACTCGTCCAGCTGGCAGTGACCGCGGACTAGGCGTCCAGTACGGGAGGGGGTCAACTCACGTTCTCATTCTTTCGGGTCTTCCTTCCTCAGTGCCAAGCCTTTAGTCTCACCTGTACCGATGTGGTGGGTGGTGGTGCTACGTACTGCCTCCCTGAAGACCCGTCCAGAGAACACCTTTGGTGTCTTTGGTGGTCTTTGACCAATCTTCAGTACTACTGGACCAGGTCTTGGTCTTTGATGGTGGTCGTTTACCTTTGTGTGAAGACCTGCCTGGAGAACGCCTACGGTGCCACCTTCAGGCCATAACTTCACCGTCGTCGTGGCGGGTGTTGTTATCCAGTGCTCGCGAGGTGGACATAATGCGTCGTCGTCGTCCTTGCCATTTGCTTCGTCCACTTCCTGTTCCAGGCGATCAGTCGTATAACGCGACACCGCCTACGTGTGGGCTTTCAGTGTGAAGACGGTACATGTGTGTGCAGAGAAGTACTCAAATGTCGTGCTTGAAAATTATGATCTAGTTGGTGTGAATTTTACATAATGCTCCATCGTGTCATTAATGTTGCATTGAAGGTGATACAAGGTAGGGTCGTAGTAACATGATGAAGAAGTAATGTTAGGAGAGCCCAAGAAGTAGATGAAAGCGCGTGATCCACCATTTGTTTTCGTGGGGTCAGCTGATCAGGAAAATCAGCTGACCGCAGTGAAAGACTGGACCTTTACCTCGAGCATTTCGGTGCTTCGAGCACTCACGTTTAAGCAAGAATTGGCCCCCTCTGACAACAGTGATTTTCATAGATTTTATGGAACAATGCCTTTTGTTCTAGATCGAAAACTGTTCTAACAGAAGATTGATTTTTTTTAATTTTCCAAAATGTTCCTCCAAGCGATGCATGTAAAGACAGTCTCTTTCATCATTGAACTTTTTCTTTCTTTTTGTCATGAAAACCAACCATGATCACTTTGAAATCTGACGTTGGTTTGAAGATGACTCCTTGCGAGCAGCCATCAAAGTCTACCATCTTTGTAGGTTACCTGCCGGTAAATGCCTTCACGTGTCCTGAGGTTTCTGAAGCCTCTCAGGTTCATTTGCTCTCTTGAAGGTGGGCCGTTTTCTGGAAAAACCTCGGCTTCGACAGGACTTGTGTTCATAAATCTGTTGAGTCTTCAGCAAGGTAGTCTTCGGCCTCTTTCTTGAGAGCGTCGCCATCGGACAGCCCCGTCCTCTCCCGGGGGTGGTCATTCTTCAGACACCCCAGTGCTGAAACTGAAACTCAGACAAGCTCCGCCAGAAACTCGATGCGTCCGTCCAGAACTACATCAAAGACACCTTCGGGTCCTTCCAGAAAACAGCCTGGTTCATCGAAGACTCCGCGTGATGGACTTACAGCCCCGTCGGGCCCAGTTAGGACCCTGCCAAGCCCTCCCGGAAACCCATCTAGCCCATTCAGAACCACTACGTCTGGTCCATCCAGAACGCCATCGAATCCATTTAAATCTCCATGCAGTTCATCGAGAGCCACGTCAGGTCCCTGTGAAAATCCACCCGTTCCATCTCGATCTCCATCGAATCCATTTAAGACACCATCCAGTTTCTCAAAGGCCTCGCTAGGTCCCACTGAAGATCCATCATTTCCACCTAGGTCTCCATCGAATCCATTTAAGACACCATCCAGTTTAACAAAGGGCTCACAAGGTCCCACTGAAGACCCATCAGTTCCACCTAGATCTCCATCGAATCCATTTAAGACGTCATCCAGTTCATCAAAGGCCTCATCAGGTCCCAATGATGATCCACAAGGACCTTCTAGAACTTCATCAAGGGCATCTAGAACACCATCAGGGCCGTCTGCTGCTCCTTCGGGGTCAGCGACACATCCATCAGCGTCCTCTAGAACTTCTTCAGGACTATCTAGAACTTCGTCAGGTTCACCCAAAACACCTTCAGGATCGTCAAAGTATTCACCAGTGATGCCCATGGCCCCGTCGGTCAGCCCCTGTGAGGCACCGACGTCATCGGGTCTGACTATGAATAGTTCAGGCAAGCCTCCTGCGCCTCCATTTGGGAGCTTGCCGCCTATACCTCCGTTCTCCCCGCCGCTAAACAACCTTCCGGGGCCTTCGAAGTTCGCTGCGGAGTGTCCACGGGAGAGGGTAGGACCTTCGTCTAAAGTGGACGAGCGAAGGGGCTTCATCTTCGACATGGCGGTTCCTCTGCTCCGGGAAGAGGATGAGCCCTCCTCCGTTCCATACACCATCCTTAAGGTGCTCTCTCTCTCTCTCTCTCTCTCTCTCTCTCTGTTTGCTCTGCATGTCTCCTCAGTGCTCTATGTAGTGCCTCGCCCGTATATCCTCCAATGCGAGCTCGCATTGCCCACTCTTTGACACACAAGTTGCCCCACTGGACTGACTCGTTGGCGCCTAAGTCGCTCTACGTGGGTAACTTGACACTTTAATTGGGCCACATGGCTGGCTTGACCTCTCGTTGCTCCCCATAGCTGCCTCGTCGACCTTTCCTCCTTGTAGTCAACTTGTTAATCCGTTATTACTCCACTGTACTGGGCATGGTGGTCA